>NC_090757.1:6550511-6630511 GCF_036898095.1 Palaemon carinicauda
GGGCATTTAAAGCACATAGAATTAATAAAGACCTGCTACATGTTCTATGGCGTTCTAATTCTAAGGCTTGGGTCACTAGGCATATCTTTGTGGAATGGGTAAACGTAGTTTTCGGCCCTGCTGTCAAGGAGTACCTTCAGGAGAGGAATTTGCCTTTGAAGTGCTTGCTTTGTTTGGACAATGCACCCGCTCACCCCCCACCCCCACCCCCCCCGGGACTCGAAGATGATATCATTGACGAATACAAATTCATCAAAGCGTTGTATCTTCCACCGAATACCACTCCTATCTTCCAGCCCATGGACCAGCAAGTCATCTCTAATTTTAAGAAGCTGTACACCAAGCACTTATTTAAGCAGTGCTTTAATGTCACGCAAAGCACCAACTTAACTTTGCGTGAATTTTGGAGGAGCCACTATAATATTGTGCACTGCTTAAGGATCATAGATCAGGCTTGGGAGGGAGTAACTCGTCGGACCCTGAATTCAGCTTGGAAGAAGCTTTGGCCTGATGCTGTTGCTCCCAGAGATTTCGAAGGTTTTGGCCCTGAGAATGATCCTGTGCTTGCCGCCGAGGAAGACGTCGAAGAGATTGTATCCCTTGGGAAGTCCATGGGTCTGGAGGTGGATGAAGATGACATCACCGAACTCGTCGATGAGCATCACGAATAGCTCACCACCGAGGAACTCAAGGAGCTGCAAGCCATGCAGCATGATGAGTTCCAAACGCAATTGAGTGAGTCGGAGGAGACCGAGGAGGTAGGCCAAATCTTAGGTATGGCGGAAATAAAACAGATGTTGGCATATCATCAACACGTGGTTGATTTCATCGACAAGCATCACCCACAGAGACTTCAGGTTTGCCGTGTTGTTAGGCAGTTCGATGATGTTTGCTTAACTCATTTCAGAAAAATGATATTTTAATTATAAAATAAATTTTTGAATATACTTACCCGGTGAATATATAATAGCTGCAACTCTGTTGCTCGACAGACAAAAAACAGTAAAAACTCGCCAGCGATCGCTATACAGGTTGCGGGTGTGCCCACCAGCGCCAACTGTCGGCCAGATACCACTCTCTCGATGTAAACAAAGACTCAATTTCTTCTCATCCCACTGCGTCTCTATTGGGGAGGAAGGGAGGGTCGTTTAATTTATATATTCACCGGGTAAGTATATTCAAAAATTTATTTTACAATTAAAATATCATTTTTAAATATTTAACTTAGCCGGTGAATATATAATAGCTGATTCACACCCAGGGTGGTGGGTAGAGACCAGTTAAATATGTTTACATCGTATAAGCTAAGAGTTTTTTATTTCATTTTGACAGTTATCAATATAACAAAACCAAAATAAATAGGTACCTGGTAAGGAAGTCGACTTAGACGATTACTCTGCCTTGTAAGTACGTCTTCCTTACGGAGCCCCGCGATCCTCTTAGGATGCTGACAGACCCCCAGGAGCTGAAGTATCAAGGGCTGCAACCCATACAACAGGACCTCATCAAACCCCTAATCTGGGCGCTCTCAAGAAATGACTTTGACCACCCGCCAAATCAACCAGGATGCGAAAGGCTTCTTAGCCTTCCAGACAACCCATAAAAACATTAAAACATTTCAAGAGACAGATTAAAAGGATATGGAATTAGGGAATTGTAGTGGTTGAGCCCTCACCCACTACTGCACTCGCTGCTACGAATGGTCCCAGTGTGTAGCAGTTCTCGTAAAGAGACTGGACACCTTTTAAGTAACATGACGCGAACACTGACTTGCTTCTCCAATAGGTTGCGTCCATGATACTTTGCAGAGATCTATTTTGCTTAAAGGCCACGGAAGTTGCTACAGCTCTAACCTCGTGCGTCTTAACCTTAAGCAAAGATCGGTCTTCCTCACTCAAGTGTGAATGAGCTTCTCGTATTAACAATCTGATAAAACATGACAAAGCATTCTTTGACATAGGCAAGGATGGTTTCTTAACCGAACACCATAACACTTCAGATTGGCCTCGTAAAGGGGTTTAGTACGAGCTAAGTAGAACTTAAGAGCTCTAACAGGGCATAAGACTCTTTCTAGTTCATTGCCTACGATCTCCGATAAGCTGGGAATATCGAAAGATTTAGGCCAAGGACGAGAAGGTAGCTCATTTTTGGCTAGAAAACCAAGTTGCAGAGAACAAGTGGCCTTTTCTGACGAAAATCCGATGTTCTTGCTGAAGGCATGAATCTCACTGACTCTTTTAGCTGAGGCTAAGCATACCAGGAAAAGAGTCTTAAGAGTGAGATCTTTCAGGGAGGCTGACTGTAAAGGCTCAAACCTGTCTGACATGAGGAATCTTAGGACCACGTCTAAATTCCACCCAGGAGTAGCCAAACGACGCTCCTTAGTGGTCTCGAAAGACTTAAGGAGGTCTTGCAGATCTTTATTGTTGGAAAGATCTAAGCCTCTATGCCGGAAGACCGATGCCAACATGCTTCTGTAGCCCTTGATAGTGGGAGCTGAAAGGGATCGTCCTTTTCTCAGGTATAAGAGAAAATCAGCTATTTGGGCTACAGAGGTACTGGTCGAGGATACAGAAACTGACTTGCACCAGTCTCGGAAGACTTCCCACTTCGATAGGTAGACTCTAATGGTAGAAGCTCTCCTTGCTCTAGCAATCGCACTGGCTGCCTCCTTCGAAAAGCCTCTAGCTCTCGAGAGTCTTTCGATAGTCTGAAGGCAGTCAGACGAAGAGCGTGGAGGCTTTGGTGTACCTTCTTTACGTGTGGCTGACGTAGAAGGTCTACTCTTAGAGGAAGACTTCTGGGAACGTCTACTAACCATCGAAGTACCTCGATGAACCATTCTCTCGCGGGCCAGAGGGGAGCAACTAATGTCAACCTTGTCCCTTCGTGAGAGACGAACTTCTGCAGTACTTTGTTGACAATCTTGAATGGTGGGAATGCGTAAAGATCCAGATGTGACCAATCTAGGAGGAAGGCATCTATATGTATTGCTGCTGGGTCCGGGACTGGAGAGCAATAGATTGGAAGCCTCTTGGTTAGCGAGGTTGCAAAGAGATCTATGGTGGGTTGACCCCAAGTCGACCAAAGTCTCTTCCACACATCCTTGTGGAGGGTCCATTCGATTGGAATTACTTGACCTTTCCGACTGAGACAATCTGCTAGGACGTTCAAGTCGCCCTGCATGAACCTCGTTACTAGGGAGATGCCTCGATCTTTTGACCAGATGAGCAGGTCCCTTGCGACCTCGTACAAAGTCAGTGAGTGGGTACCTCCCTGTTTGTAAATGTACGCCAAGGCCGTGGTGTTGTCCGAGTTTACCTCCACCACCTTGCCTCGAAGGAGATTCTCGAAGCTTATCAAGGCCAGATGAACCGCCAAAAGCTCCTTGCTGTTGATATGCATGCTCCTCTGACTCGAGTTCCACAGACCTGAGCATTCCCGACCGTCCAGCGTCGCGCCCCAGCCCAAGTCCGATGCGTCCGAGAAGAGAACGTGGTTGGGTATCTGAACTGCCAGGGGAAGACCCTCTCGTAGGCTGATATTGTCCTTCCACCAAGTCAGATAAGACTTTATCTTTTCGGAAATCGGGATCGAGACCGCCTCTAGCGTCTTGTCCTTTTTCCAGTGAAAAGCCAGATGGAATTGAAGAGGACGGAGGTGTAGCCTTCCTAGCGAGACAAATTGCTCCAGGGATGATAGCGTCCCTACCAGACTCATCCACAGCCTGACTGAGCATCGTTCTTTCTTCAGCATCTTCTGGATGGAGAGCAGGGCTTGATCTATTCTGGGGGCCGACGGAAAAGCCCGAAAACTTGACTGTGAATCTCCATCCCTAAATACAGAATAGTTTGGGATGGGACCAATTCCTTGGCCAGATCTAGAGTCCAACTGAGATCCTTCAGACAGCGATGACTGGAAGAGGCTCTGAGAAGCCAGTAGTCCAAGTACAGGGAGGCTCTGATCTCCGATAGCTCGAAACTGGTACCCCACATTCCTGTGAACAAACCTCAGAAACGGTTGGGAATCCGGGTGTATAGGAATGTGGAAGTATGCCTCCTGAAGGTCGAGAGAGACCATCCAGTCGCCTTCCATAAATGCTGTCAAGACAGCCTGGTAGACTTCATCGTGAAGTTTGTCTTGACAATGAACACATTGAGCGCACTTGCCTCTTACGTACTCCTGCAGTGAACATGGCTGCCAAATCATGGAGCCATCCCTGAGGGACTTGTCCCTGCAGACAACGTGGCTGTCAGATCATTGGAGCCATCCCTGAAAGCCTTGTTTATGCATGACATAATTGTACAGCAAAACTTCAAAGGCTCGAAAACAGCTGTGAAGTTGACCTGTAAAATCTTGGAGCGTCTCCTGGCCAGGCGCCAGGGAGAGTCTACGAGATTTGAGAAGTCTATCTGGGCAGAGGCAGGAACTCCCAAGCCGAGAACTTCTCTCGTGTCATATCAGACTCTCGCTCTATAAGCCAATTTAAAAGAAGGGAAAGCAAAGGCTGTATCCCCCAAACTCCTCCTGGTGATAAACCAGTCGCCTAGCAAACGTAAAGCTCTCTAGGAGAGCGAGAGAGCACTAGCTTATAAACAACGGCTTCGAAGTAGCTAGGCCTAGTGTAAGCTCTGACGTTTAGGCGAACGAGGAGCAGCAGTTACAAAAAGATCCGGACAAAGATCCTTAAAAATCAGCATGATTTAATTAAAGTCCATAGAGGGCTAAGCAGCTTTAGGCTCCTCTCCGTCTGACAGAGTCCTCAAGGGAATATCAGTAGGAGGGGGAACAGCAACTTCCTCATCTAAAGGAACCTTGTCCGATAATAGCTGAGTCTCAAGCAAGGGAGAGACCTACCGTGGTGGCAATGCTTTACAAGCAGAGTCCACACGCACTGGTGCATTAGTAGCGGACCAGGACGCAACGTCATGTAACTGCTTGACAGTCTGTGAACTGTCAACAACAACAGGTGCGAGAGACCAGGACGCAACGTCATGTAACTGCTTGACAGTCTGTGAACTGTCAACAACAACAGGTGCGTGAGGACGCACAGCGTCCACTCGAGACTGCTTTGACTGCCTAGACTGAGCAGTCAAAACAACTCTAGAATGCGGAGGTTGACGCACAGCGTCAAAACAAGTCAACTCCGATTGTTAGCGAACGTCCTGAACGTCAACAGGAGCATCAGCAAGTGGCCTAACGTCCAAATGTGGCTGAAAATCCACACGAGACCGCATCGAGTGTGGTTCTAAACAACCTGACTGACGTGACTTAGCTACGCCAACGTCAACAGGACGCACAAAGGAACGTTAGGTTGGCTGAAAGCCAGGATCTCGATGAGATAAACGGCTAGACTCAACGGACTAATCGGCAGAATAGTCTTCCATAAGGGAGGCAAGCTTATTCTGCATGTCTTGCCGTACAACCCATTTAGGATCAACGGAAATGGTTGCGGTAAGAGACGAGGGTAACGTCTGTGACCGCAACACTTTGCCAACAAAAAAGACTCTCGGAGTCTGTGTTACGCTTTTGTTAGGCGGCGAGCAGTTTTCCGATGACTGCATAGGGTCAGAGCTGTCCTAATGGCTGCAACCAGGACGCTGGACCTGTCCTGAAAGGACTGACTTTCGCTTAAGGGCCTTGAAACCTTGTTTCAGGTTTCTTATGCGAAAAGCCTTCAGATGACGAGGAGAAAATTGTCTCTCTCGCCTTATGGTAGGGGAGATCTTGGTAAGATACACCCGATACCATAGAGGGAAACGTCTGTTCGCTGATCAAGGCCTCTCGAACCCATAAGTCGTACGACATTACTTCTCCCCTGGGCTTGGGAGCTTGCAAGAGGTCCCGGACTAGGTGAACGACAGGCACGAACAGAAACAGACGAACCCTCGGACGCAACACTGTAACACTTTGCGCAATATCACTTTATCACTACGATTTTCTGTTTTGCACTTATTTCACTGAAATCGAAACTTTTACTGATTTCTACCTGAAGCACGCAATTCTACCCTCATCAAAAGGTAGTAAATGCGAAATCAGTCGTATAATGCAAGCACATTAATACCAGCAAAAAAACAGTAAACATCTTTTAAGATAAAAAAATTCAGTGGTTGGAGAAGAGAAGAAACACTAGTTCATTCAAAACTACGTTTTCAATCTCTCACCGTACATTGCCTGGGGACGAGAATAAAACTAAAAACGTTTTATCCTTTCTCCCCGTACAGAGACTAGGGACGAGAGTAACTCGAGAACAACGTTACCCGCTTGAACGGAACGTTTTCTCTCCTCTCTCTCCCTCCGTCTCTATCTCTCTCTCTTTCTCTCTTGATTTCGCACCTAAGAGAAGAGCCCAATTACATTTCGTCAAAAAAACATGTTATTTGACCAAAGGAAAAAACTGAAAGGTTTTTCAATTAAAAAGTTCCTTTAAAATAGAATTTAAAACATTTAAGCTTTGAAAGAAGAATGAACAAAACGTCAGAATCGATTTACTCTTTCTGCAAAGTGAAACCGTGATACGCTCTCTCTCTATCGTAACGATAGAGCGCAAACTGCGTAGCATAAATAAACTAAACGTTAGTTCATCTTTGAAAACAGTACGAAGACTATTCAAAGAAATTCTTTCATAAAATATTTATTAAAAATATTCATTTAAAAAGTTTTAAATCATTAGCTCTTTAAAAGCTATTTACGATTGAAAGGGCTCAACGTTGTTTAACTTTGGTTTCCAAGTTAGGACCGCCTACTCTCAGGAAAGGTCGCATATAAACAAAACATTAAAATTTATTTTTTATGTTTATTATAAATGGAAAGTTAATCGAAGAGGCCTAATAAAGGCGGTGAGATATAAAATATATAGAGGAAAATCTATAATTAATTTATAACGTGATAAGATAATTACTAAAAGCCTAAACACACTTCCGTCTAAGGGAAGGGTCGGCCATTTAAAAGTCAAAGTAAGTTCATACTCTCTTTGTCACCAAAAATTAAATCTATCCAAAACGAGTTCAAGATTTAAGATGAAGATAAAACACCTGCACTGCGAAAGCTCAAACCAAAATGAAGTACTTCACCAAATATGTTGAGAAAACTCCAGGTTCTACAGCGAGTAAAAGTACGTCTTGTCGACACGTCGACAGAGAAGAAATTGAGTCTTTGTTTACATCGAGAGTGGTATCTGGCCGACAGTTGGCGCTGGTGGGCACACCCGCAACCTGTATAGCGATCGCTGGAGAGTTTTTACTGTTTTTTGTCTGTCGAGCAACAGAGTTGCAGCTATTATATATTCACCGGCTAAGTTAAATATTTAAAAATCCTCAAAAGCCGTACCAAGCAACTTTCACTCGATAGTTTCTTTAAAAAATCTCTAAAACGGTCTAGTGATCATGATGAAAAGAAAGAAAATGAAGCAAAGAAAAGGAAGACCGAAGCAAAGAAAAGGAAGACCGAATCAAGTGAAAGTGATGAAAATCAAAAATAAGAAAAGAAAAAAATGTAAAAAAAAAAAATATAAAATTATAAAAATGAAGAAAACAAATAAGCTAAGTTAAGTTAAAGTTCACATAGTGTAAGTTATCGTACACGTTATCGTACAAAGTCGCCGTCCCTACCTCCTCGCTGATCTTCCATCTCCTCCTGCGTGGCAGTCCCTACACCTGCGGTGGCCTGTCACTAAGGTAAAGTGTTACATAAAAACCCCTTATTTATTTATTATTTCTTTATTATTATTCTTTTTTTAGATAATTATTATACTGTATTGTATTAATGTTATGTGTAATTATGTGTAGCCATTTATTAAGGAGTTATTATGGGTTTTTAGGCTGAGGAACGAATTAAACAAATTACCGTGTATTCTTATGGGAATATTTGCTCCAACATACGATCGTTTTAACATACGAAGCAGTTTCTGGAACGAATTAAGATCGCGGGAAACCATCAGTACCAGCGTGCGGACGATCGACGGCGCTTGCGCGCGTAAGAAGATCGTCGGCGCTTGCGCCCGTAAGAAGATCGTCGGCGCTTGCGCCCGTAAGAAGATCGTCGGCGCTTGCGCCCGTAAGAAGATCGTCGGCGCTTGCGCCCGTAAGAAGATCGTCGGCGCTTGCGCCCGTAAGAAGATCGTCGGCGCTTGCGCCCGTAAGAAGATCGTCGGCGCTTGCGCCCGTAAGAAGATCGTCGGCGCTTGCGCCCGTAAGAAGATCGTCGGCGCTTGCGCCCGTAAGAAGATCGTCGGCGCTTGCGCCCGTAAGAAGATCGTCGGCGCTTGCGCCCGTAAGAAGATCGTCGGCGCTTGCGCCCGTAAGAAGATCGTCGGCGCTTGCGCCCGTAAGAAGATCGTCGGCGCTTGCGCCCGTAAGAAGATCGTCGGCGCTTGCGCCCGTAAGAAGATCGTCGGCGCTTGCGCGCGTAAGAAGATCGGCGAGCATGCGCGCTTCACGCGCTAGTAGGTTGAAGGGTCAGCTGGCAGGACAATCAGGAATTGGGATGTGTCCTTAAAAAAGGGCAGGCATCCCCCCGATGAGGACCGTAAGCAGGTCTGCTTAGAGTCCAGGACTGAAGTCCTTCGTTGCAGTGCAAGGTTGCGCTGGTAGATCAGTAGGTCAGCTGGCAGTGAAGCCCATTGGGGCCGTTGGATCCGCAAGCTGACCTTATCAGGAACGATCCTCCGAAGAGGAGTCTCTATGAGTGGCCTCTCTCGCGAACGAGAGAAGTGACAATTCGTAGAAGAGACCTAAAGACACTTGTGGTGACGCCCCATAGGGCCGTTAGATCAGCAAGCTGACCTATCAGGAACGATCCTCCGAAGAGGAGTCTCTATGAGTGGCCTCTCTCTCGAACGAGAGAGGTAACACTTCATAGAAGATACCTGAAGACACTCGTGGTGACGCCCCTTAGGGCCGTGGATCAGCAAGCTGACCTTATCAGGATCAATCCTCCGAAGAGGAGTCTCTATGAGTGACCTCTCTCGCAAATGAGAGAGGTGAACACTTAGTAGAAGAGACTTGCCAAGACTGTGCTCTACCCCTGAAGGAAGAGAAACTCAGCAAGGGGGGAGAAAAGTCTGGCCGAAGGGCAGCAACAGTAGTCGAAGGCGATGAATTTATAAAGGCATGAGAAGTTCTCCCTCTGAAGGGAGAAAACCTCACACCTGGGGAGGAAACCTCCCTCGGAAGGGAAGTTGTCCAACCCCTGGAGGCGAAATACCTAGTCATGAACAAGACAGGTCTGCTTCGTTGGCACTCTCTAGTCGAACGACGAAGAACTGCATAGTTAACTGGGAAAATAAAAAATAATTATTTTAACAGAAATTCCCCAGGGAGGAACTCCGAACAGGAACCCCGAGGGAATAACATGAAATAAGAATTAAGTATGCGCCCTCCTTCCCCAGATGACATCCACGGGAGAAGGGGGGAGGAGTAACTGTAATAAAAACAGAATTATAACAGAATTTTAATTATCTAAATCATCTAAGAATATACACTAAAAGTGAGAACCACTGACCCCTCGAAGGGAAGTGTTCCCCACGGAGAAAGCTGAAAAGTTAAAATACAATTAGATTTCACTAAAAATAATCGAGACAAACAACGGAATAGCAACCTAACCCGCAACGGGAAAGGAGCTATCGTAATACTACGTAGTTGTAGTAAGGGTGAACGACCTCAAGTAGAGAGAGACCGTAGTCAATCTAAAAAAAGGCCAGCCGTAAGAAAAGAGGCAAAGCGAAGATAATAGATAAATGAAGAGAGTCCCGATGACGGTTCCCCTGCGGAGGCCGAGTTAACGGATATAAGCTGACGGGAAGACCGAAGGACCAGAGGGAGAGGTCGTTCCCCACGAAGTGGAACTGTGGTGGCCTTGCACTACGCAAGTATCGTTGTCGTACATCACACACACAGTACAAACACTGAAAGAAAACTTATTACATTTCTATACACAAATATATACATAAACATTAAGAATGTTTATAGATATATATTACAAGTACAGTATAAGAAAAAGTAAGTGAAAAAGACAAAAAGCATTAATGGTTGTCAAAGAGGCGAGGGTGAGAGCGGACACGTCCGACTACCACCTGAGCCGGAAGCAAAGTGAGCTCAGCACAGGTGTGTGTTGGGGGGGGGGGGGGGGAAGAGCAGGCTACCCTCCCTACCCCCCGCTAACTAGCGGTGGGGTAGTAAACCCTCGTTAAAATTCTAATGGCTCATCATTTCAGCTACGCCGAAAGTAATAACCCATATTAAATAGCGTGGTTTGTATTTCAGTTACGGTACAAACACTGTTTCTATAAAACTTTCAGATAAAATATACTAAATCAACATACAGTATCAATAGTCTAGTAATTCTTGGAATTGGCTTCAGAATATGTACTGGATCTCATACCATAGGGCTAACTAATGCTCACTCTCTCCAAACAACAATAAATCAAACATTATCAGGACAAGATAATCATGGATAGAAACTCACTTGTACAGCTAATATAAAACTATATATTCAAAAAGTATATTGGACAAAGGAGATTAATTAATGTTTTCAAATCAAAATTCCAGTATTTAAAGTCGAACATGATTATAACACCAACAAGAATTGAAAATTACCAATAAAATCGTCCTAATTCACCACAGAAAAATTGATTAACAATTCTTCCCATATATCTGAATTAAACTTGATGGCAAACCTATTATTGTTACATTATATAACCACAAAATCATTTTACCTTGAAATCTGCCACCATAGCTAAAGGTTGTGGGTCACCATCTTGCATGGCACTCTCAAGAGCCATCTGAACTGTGTGCGCTAAACCTGTTGTGCTTCGGACCAGTCCTACATTATCCGCAACTAAGAGACCACGGGATTTGGGTGAAGGTATTTCTGAAATGGAAAATTTTTAACAATTGCTGAAAAAAAAACTGGAAAATCAAACACAGGAAGTAAGAATGCACAAAAATTAATAAAGTGTAAAGCACAATTATGTGCAAATGATGAATAAATGGAGCCTTACTTTACATGTGTATCCCTATCTTAGAATTTACTGCTCGATTGCCACATTATTAAACTCTGCAAATGCTAGTTAATCAACTTTTGACTAAGCCAGACCAATAGTGCCATCACATAAAAACTGAAAGCAATCAAGTATGATAATATAAATAATAATAAAGATTTTAATAAATAAAATCAAATAAAGTACATACCTCCTTCAAAGAGTTCTCCTGAGTTTCGTACTCCTCCTCTGCCAGCACTCGAACCAGCCCTCCCAGGTGGTCTCCCCCGCCTCCCTAGTCCTCGCCCTCTTCTTGCAACAACTGGCACGGGGTCAGGATCAGCAAAAGGGTCTTCCTGGGGTTCTGGATCATCCTCTTCCTCTTCTTCACCATCAACAACTGGCCTGGCTCCAGTGAGGTCATGGACAGACACTTTGGTACATTTTTTGATGTGGCTTGAATATTGACGTTCTTTACTGAAGGTTCGATCGCAGTCCTGGTGACAATTATAATCATAAATAAAATTCAAAGTAAAATATTTCAACTTAAAAGAGTAACACTAGGCAGTTCGGGTGCTACCTCTGGCCACAGTCCGCAAACCACTACATGGGTATAACATACTTTGAAAACTGACCATATTATCTAATGCTAAATTGGAAAAACCACCGAGGCATCTGGTTAAGCTCTTAGCTACAAATAACAAAACAGATAATTTTGCTTGATATTCATAACAACAAACTACCCAAGATTGATATGCAGTAAGACCCATACTGTACCAAAAAATTGTAGTTTATTAGCAAATATGTTATTTTGATTATAAAATAAATTTTTGAATATACTTACCCGGTGATTATATAGCTGCAACTCTGTTGCTCGACAGACAACTCTACGGAAAAACTCGCCAGCGATCGCTACACAGGTTGCGGGTGTGCCCAACAGCGCCATCTGTCGACCAGATACCCAGCTCTCAATGTAAACAAAGACTCAATTTTCTCCTCGTCCCACTGCGTCTCTATTGGGGAGGAAGGGAGGGTCATTTAATTTATAATCACCGGGTAAGTATATTCAAAAATTTATTTTATAATCAAAATAACATTTTTCAATATTTAACTTAGCCGGTGATTATATAGCTGATTCACACCCAGGATGGTGGGTAGAGACCAGTAATATATGTTTACACTTTTATGAGCTAAGAGTTTTTTATTTCATTTTAGAAGTTATCAAAATAACAAAAATAAAATAAATAGGTACCTGGTAAGGAAGTCGACTTGAACAATTACTCTGCCTTTTAAGTACGTCTTCCTTACGGAGCCTCGCGATCCTCTTAGGATGCTGATCGACCCCTAGGATCTGAAGTATCAAGGGTTGCAACCCATACAACAGGACCTCATCAAACCCCTAATCTAGGCGCTCTCAAGAAATGACTTTGACCACCCGCCAAATCAACCAGGATGCGAAAGGCTTCTTAGCCTTCCGGACAACCCATAAAAAAACAACATTTCAAGAGACAGATTAAAAGGATAAGGAATTAGGGAATTGTAGTGGTTGAGCCCTCACCCACTACTGCACTCGCTGCTACGAATGGTCCCAGTGTGTAGCAGTTCTTGTAAAGAGACTGGACATCTTTCAAGTAAAATGACGCGAACACTGACTTGCTTCTCCAATAGGTTGCGTCCATTATACTTTGCAGAGATATATTTTGCTTAAAGGCCACGGAAGTTGTTACAGCTCTAACTTCGTGCGTCTTCACCTTAAGCAAAGTTCGGTCTTCCTCACTCAGATGTGAATGAGCTTCTCGTATTAACAATCTGATAAAGTCTGACCAAGCATTCTTTGACATAGGCAAGGATGGTTTCTTAACTGAACACCATAAAGCTTCAGATTGGCCTTGTAAAGGTTTAGTACGCTTTAAATAGAACTTAAGAGCTCTGACAGGGCATAAGACTCTTTCTAGTTCATTGCCTACGATCTCCGATAAGCTGGGGATATCGAAAGATTTAGGCCAAGGCCGAGAAGGCAGCTCATTTTTGGCTAGAAAACCAAGTTGTAGCGAACAAGTGGCTTTTTCTGACGAAAATCCGATGTTCTTGCTGAAGGCATGAATCTCACTGACTCTTTTAGCCGAGGCTAAGCATACCAGGAAAAGAGTCTTAAGAGTGAGATCTTTCAGGGAGGCTGATTGTAACGGCTCCAACCTGTCTGACATGAAGAATCTTAGTACCACGTCTAAATTCCATCATGGGGTAGCCAAACGACGCTCCTTGGTGGTCTCAAAAGACTTAAGGAGGTCTTGCAGATCTTTATGTTTGGAAAGATCTAAGCCTCTATGCCGGAAGACCGATGCCAACATGCTTCTGTAGCCCTTGATAGTGGGAGCTGAAAGGGATCATCCTTTTCTCAGGTATAAGAGAAAAACAGCTATTTGAGCTACAGAGGTACTGGTCGAGGATACAGAAACTGACTTGCACCAGTCTCGGAAGACTTCCCACTTCGATTGGTAGACTCTAATGGAAGACGCTCTCCTTGCTCTAGCAATCGCACTGGCTGCTTCCTTCGAAAAGCCTCTAGCTCTCGAGAGTCTTTCGATAGTCTGAAGGCAGTCAGACGAAGAGCGTGGAGGCTTTGGAGTACCTTCTTTACGTGTGGCTGACGTAGAAGGTCTACCCTTAGAGGAAGACTACTGGGAACGTCTACTAACCATCGAAGTATCTCGGTGAACCATTCTCTCGCGGGCCAGAGGGAAGCAACTAACGTCAACCTTGTCCCTTCGTGAGAGGCGAACTTCTGCAGTACCTTGTTGACAATCTTGAACGGTGGGAATGCGTAGAGATCCAGATGTGACCAATCTAGGAGGAAAGCATCTATATGTATTGCTGCTGGGTCCGGGACTGGAGAGCAATAGATTGGAAGCCTCTTGGTCAGCGAGGTTGCAAAGAGATCTATGGATGGTTTTACCCCAAGTGGCCCAAAGTCTCTTGCACACATCCTTGTGGAGGGTCCATTCGGTTGGAATTACTTGCCCTTTCCGACTGAGACAATCTGCTATGATGTTCAAGTCGCCTTGGATGAACCTCGTTACTAGGGAGATGTCTTGACCTTTTGACCAGATGAGCAGGTCCCTTGCGATCTCGTACAACGTCAGTGAGTGGGTACCTCCTTGTTTGGAGATGTACGCCAAGGCCGTGGTGATGTCCGAGTTAACTTCCACCACTTTGCCTCGAAGGAGAGACTTGAAGCTTTTCAAGGCCAGATGTACTGCCAACAGCTCCTTGCAGTTGATATGCATGCTCCTCTGACTCGAGTTCCACAGTCCTGAGCATTCCCGACCGTCTAGTGTCGCGCCCCAGCCCACGACCGATGCGTCCGAGAAGAGAACGTGGTTGGGAGTCTGAACAGCCAGGGGAAGACCCTCTCTTAGGTTGATATTGTCCTTCCACCAAGTCAGACAAGACTTTATCTTTTCGGAAACCGGGATCGAGACCGCCTCTAGCGTCTTGTCCTTTTTCCAGTGAAAAGCTAGATGGTATTGAAGAGGACGGAGGTGTAGTCTTCCTAGTGACACAAATTGTTCCACGGATGACAGCGTCCCTACCAGACTCATCCACAGCCTGACTGAGCAGCGTTCCTTCTTCAGCATCTTCTGGATGGATAGCAGGGCTTGATCTATTCTGGGGGCTGATCGTCTTGTTGTTCAGCAACGTCCTCATCAGAGGGTTCCTCATCCGAAAACTGATGAGGAAACGGCAACGGAGTGGGCAACGTCTGGCTCGCTGAGTCCGGTCGCACTGGTGCATGCGTGACGGAGCCGGACGCAACATCATGGAACTGCTGCACAGTCTGTGAACTGTCAACAACCATGGGTGCACGAGGAAGCACAGCGTCAACCCGAGACTGTCTAGACCGTCTGGGTTGTGCAGTCAACACCCTACCGGGTTGCTGAGGTTGACGCACTGCGTCAAAACAAGTCACCTCTGCTGGTTGTTGAACGTCCTGAACGTCAACAACCACCTCCGAGCGTCGCTTAACGTCAACGTGCGGCTGGCAACCCACACTGGGTCGCATCGGTGGAGGAACCACCTCAACTGGCAGACGCGAGTAGGTTACCTCAGTGTCAACAGGGCGCACAACCGACCGGTTGGAAGGTTGTTGGCCAGAAGGTTCGGTAGCAACCTTTTCCGCATTAAAGTCCTCTATCAAGGACGCAAGCTTGGACTGCATGTCTTGCAGCAAAGCCCATTTAGGGTCTACAGGAGCAGGTGTGGCAACAGACGGGGTTAGCGACTGAGGTGGTACCGCTTACCATCCCTGAAAGCCTTGTTATGCATGACATAATTGTACAGCAAAACTTCAAAGGCTCGAAAACAGCTGTGAAGTTGACCTGTAAAAAACTTGGAGCGTCTCCTGGCCAGGCGCCAGGAAGAGTCTACGAGAATTGAGAAGTCTATCTGGGCAGAGGCATGAACTCCCAAGCCGAGAACTTCTCTCGTGTCATATCAGACTCTCGCTCTATAAACCAG
Organism: Palaemon carinicauda; assembly: GCF_036898095.1. Classification (NCBI taxonomy): domain Eukaryota; kingdom Metazoa; phylum Arthropoda; class Malacostraca; order Decapoda; family Palaemonidae; genus Palaemon; species Palaemon carinicauda. The sequence goes on from NC_090757.1 coordinate 6,566,008, forward strand.
TTTAAAAGAAGGGAAAGCAATGGCTGTATCCCCCAAACTCCTCCTGGTGAAAAACCAGTCGCCTAGCCAACGTAAAGCTCTCTAGGAGAGCGAGAGAGCACTAGCTTAAAAACAACGGCTTCGAAGTAGCTAGGCCTAGTGTAAGCTCTGACGTTTAGGCGAATGAGGAGCAGCAGTTACAAAAAGATCCGGACAAAGATCCTTAAAAAAATCATCATGATTTAATTAAAGTCCATAGGGGGCTAAGCAGCTTTAGGCTCCTCTCCATCTGACAGAGTCCTCAAGGGAATATCAGTAGGAGGGGGAACAGCAACTTCCTCATCTACAGGAACCTTGTCCGATAAAAGCTGAGTCTCAAGCAAGGGAGAGACCTACCGTGGTGGCAATGCTTTACAAGCAGAGTCCACACTCACTGGTGCATTAGTAGTGGACCAGAACGCAACGTCATGTAACTGCTTGACAGTCTGTGAACTGTCAACAACTGAACTGTCAACCACAACAGGTGCGTGAGGACGCACAGCGTCCACTCGAGACTGCTTTGACTGCCTAGACTGAGCAGTCAAAACAACTCTAGAATGCGGTGGTTGACGCACAGCGTCAAAACAAGTCAACTCCGATTGTTAGTGAACGTCTTGAACGTCAACAGGAGCATCAGCAAGTGGCCTAACGTCCAAATGCGGCTGAAAAACCACACGAGACCGCATCGAGTGTGGTTCTAAACAACCTGACTGACGTGACTAAGCTACGCCAACGTCAACAGTAAGCACAAAGGAACGTTAGGTTGGCTGAAAGCCAGGATATCGATGAGATAAACGGCTAGACTCAACGGACTAATCGGCAGAATAGTCTTCCATAAGGGAGGCAAGCATATACTGCATGTCTTGCCATACAACCCATTAAGGATCAACGGAAATGGTTGTGGTAAGAGACGAGGGTAACGTCTGTGACCGCAACACTTTGCCAACAAAAAAAAAGACTCTCGGAGTCTGTGTTACGCTTTTGTTAGGCGGCGAGCAGTTATCCGATGACTGCATAGGGTCAGAGCTGTCCTAATGGTTGTAACCAGGACGCTGGACCTGTCCTGAAAGGACTGACTTTCGCTTAAGGGCTTCGAAACCTTGTGACAGGTTTCTTATGCGAAAAGCCTTCGGATGACGAGGAGAAACAACGTCTCTCTCGTCTTATGGTAGGGGAGATCTTGGTAAGATACACCCGATACCATAGAGGGAAAACGTCTGTTCGTTGATCAAGGCCTCTCGAACCCATAAGTCGTTTGACATTACTTCTCCCCTGGGCTTGGGAGCATGCAAGAGGTCCCGGACTAGGTGAACGACAGGCACGAACAGACGAACCCTCGGACGCAACACTGTAACACTTTGCGCATATCACTTTATCACTTCGATTTTCTGTTTTGCACTTATTTCACTGAAATCGAATACTTTTACTGATTTCTACCTGAAACACGCAATTCTACCCTTCATTAAAAGGTAGTAATTGCGAAATCAGTCGTATAATGCAAGCTCATTAATACCAGCAAAAAACAGAAAACATATTTTAAGATAAAAAAATCAGTGGCTGGGAAAGAGACTAAACACTAGTTCATATAAACTACGTTTTCAATCTCTCACCGCACATAGCCTGGGGACGAGAATAAAAAACTAAAAACGTTTTATCCTTCCTCCCCGTACAGCGACTAGGGACGAGAGTAACTCGAGAACAACGTTACCCGCTTGAACGGAACGTTTTCTCTCCTCTCTCTCCCTCCGTCTCTATCTCTCTCTCTCTCTTTCTCTCTTGATTTCGCACCTAAGAGAAGAGCCCAATTATATTTCGTCAAAAAAACATGTTATTTGACTAAAGGAAAAAACTGAAAGGTTTTTCAAATAAAAAGTTCCTTTAAAATAGAATTTAAAACATTTAAGCTAAGAAAGAATGAACAAAACGTCAGAATCGATTTACTCTTACTGCAAAGTGAAACCGTGATACACTCTCTCTCTATCGTAACGATAGAGCGCATGTTGAACGTCCTGAACGTCAACAACTGCGTAGCATAAATAAACTAAACGTTAGTTCATCTTTGAAAACAGTACGAAGACTATCAAAGAAATTCTTTCATAAAATATTACATTTAAAAAGTTTTAAATCCTTAGCTCTTTAAAAGCTAATTACGATATAAAGGGCTCAACGTTGATTAACTTTGGTTTCCAAGTTAGGACCGCCTACTCTCAGGAAAGGTCACATATAAACAAAACATTAAAATTTATTTTTATATGTTTATAATAAATGGAAAGTTAATCGAAGAGGCCTAATAAAGGCGGAGAGATATAAAATATATAGAGGAAAATCTATAACGTGATAAGATAATTACTAAAAGCCTAAACACACTTCCGTCTAAGGGAAGGGTCGGCCATTTAAAAGTGAAAGAAAGTCCATACTCTCTTTAAAACACCTGCATAGCGAAAGCTCAAAACTAGAATATAGTACTTCACCAAATAGATGTGAAAAACTCCAGTTTAGCAACAGCGAGTAAAGTACGTCTTGTCGACACCTCGACAGAGAGAAAATTGAGTCTTTGTTTACATTGAGAGCTGGGTATCTGGTCGACAGATGGCGCTGTTGGGCACACCCGCAACCTGTGTAGCGATCGCTGGCGAGTTTTTCCGTAGAGTTGTCTGTCGAGCAACAGAGTTGCAGCTATATAATCACCGGCTAAGTTAAATATTGAAAAATATCCAACAGGTTTACAAACAAGTGGAGTTTTGTGGGCTAATGTGGATACCTTACGCTGTATCTTTTCATATCTAGACAGCTGCAGATCAGACTTGAAACCATTCTTTGTAAGATATGATATACAGTATATGCACATGTGTTGACAGATGAATAATATGTGTGGTATTGTAATGAATGTAATGTTAGCAAAAGGTCTTTCCAGCTTATTACTAAGATTAATATATACTGACCCGTAATGACCCAATTTCTTTTGCTAAAAGAAGAGGATATTTGCACAGTATATTTGCAAAGACCCTACAGCTTCTAAAAACTGATGATCAACATAATACAAGATAAATGCTTTTATGACAGGTGTAAAACCAAATGATGATCTGTTAAGGAGAGACAACCAATTCAAGTTAAGAGTTAGAAATTTGATGTGGGAATTCAGCCTTAAGAGAATTTATGGGGCGTGTTAACTCACTACTGTTAGAAAAAATCTAAACTTCATGGCAGCCAAAATCGTGTCATAAACATTTCTAATCTAAGTTAGTTAGTTGTGGAATAATAACACTTTCAAAATAATGACTACTCCCAATCAAAATGGATTTACCTACAGCAAGAACTATAAATCAGATACATTACAAGGTACATATTCAGAGGAATTACACAGACTATCAATCCAATAATTAAGTATCACATAAGCAAGTAGCTCAAAACTATTTCATAATACATCATCATCACTTACCTGACATCTAAACTGTACAGCTTGTTCTAATACTGGATCAACCGACACAGGGTCAATCTTTCCTCTCTTTGCTGGACCGCCTTCAGCTTCAGAGTCACCTTTCCTCTAAAAGTATCAAAATACAATAAGCTGAAAACTGATCCTGTAAGATATTATTTTACTTTTAAATCTACACAAGAGAGAGAAAGAGAGAGAAAACACCAAGTTAAAATGATAAAGGCCAAAAAGTCATAAAACAAAAGCCTTATCCAAAAAGTGTCTTAGGAATTGACAAAATGAAAACCTGCATTACTTTAGTGCAAACATTTTAACCATTTGAGTGCCATTGGAAGTATTTTACGTTCCATTTATCTACTTCCTTCGTCACCATCAGGATTATTTCATGTCCAGTGTCAATATTTTTCTCTTCCTTTTATCATTTACCTATATGAAAACTTTACAAAATATGTAACATTATACACCAATGAAAAGGAAATTTATAAAACTATAGGATTCTTATGTTGTATAGTCTTATACTGTATAATTTTTGTGCAAGATAAGTAAACTGTCCAAAACATGGACCTGGGGCTTAAGTGCCAAATCATTAACAAAACAAGGTGGGTATTTCAAGTATTCGTGTAAAATTAAATACCCCTCTGAGAGGCTAATGTCCTACTCCACCACTGATCCACTGTATCTGTTGATATTATATATAACACTCACCATGGAGGATTAAATTAGAAAAGATCTACAATTATAAAAGTTAATGGAATCACTAAAGTTACAGGATAGAAGTACATAGTTTATAATACATTAGGTAGTTATAGATATCAAAGATGGAATGTGCAATGCTGACACAGCTAGGATAATAATCATAAATTATTTTAAAAAATTCTGAAACACTGAATAACAAACCTTAACTGGAGATGATGTCTTTCGATATGGGCTATGGTAACACTTTAAAAAGTGCTGTGATATTTGAGGCCGAGTTTTGAATGTCATCTTACAAAATGAGCACATAAACAAGGGAGTTTTCTCAACTTTGACCTCCTCTTTTTTACAGCTTCTCATGTGTTTCCTGCAAAGATGAAAAACTTGCTTAGTTCCTATCATAGATTGAACAATTAAATAGTAGGAAAAACAAATCTATATTAAGATTCTCGGATCAGGAACCACAGGAAAAGTAACGTTTACTACCATTAGCTGTGGTTCTTCTATATAACGAGTGATCATTCTGTTAAATTCTAAAAAATGCAAGCAATAAACTACATATTTCCCTTTTGATTTGTACTGTATTCAAATGAATCACTGGCTAAGTTACACATGAATGGTATTCAGTGAAAAGTGAAAAGAAAATATAACTTTATTAAAATTATATTAATTTTGAAAACTAAAATATATTCACCTTAAAAATAAGGGCTTCATAAACTTGCTGTTGCAGGTTGGACATTCATAGAATTTTTTACTGTCATTAGGTTTATCAAAGGCATCTTCCCAGTCTGGACTTCCTTGTGGCTGTGTCTGCAAGCTCGAGTAATACCTCGGCTTACGCACTCCCCCCTCGGAGAGATTTATTTGAATGGGCTTTTTGAAGGATTCATTCTGGCTTCCTGCTGTTGTGTTAGCTTTGCTGACCTTCGTAGTTCCCTCAGGAATGATAACTTTGAAGACACCACTTTGGGCAGAATTATCAGACTCAACCTGGCTGACAGGAATTTTTGCAATTCCTTGGTTGTTGTTGCCGGCCCTTATCACAATGCGATTCTTAGTTCCCATAGATAATATCTGTGGTTGTGCAATACTTACAGGTGTTCCACCTACTTGGATAAGGTAATGACCCCCACTTGACTTAGAGGGTGATACCTGATTATTAGTTTGGATGACTATTTTTGTCGGAGTACTCCCAGACAAGTTATTGATAATTCCTTGTAAATTTGCAGAAGTTCCAGTCAGAGCACTTGATAAAGATGTTGCTGCAGTCTGCTGTATCTGTTGTTGTTGAAAGGCTTGAATCTGAGGGGTTACTGTACTAGTAGTTACAATAATATTATCCTGAGAATTAGAAGTGCAAACTCTTGTCTGGAAGTTTTCATTTACCAAATTACGCAAGAGAAGCTCTCCATCCTGGTCTGGGCTTAAAGCATCAGCATCGACCAGGCAAGAGGTCCCGTTTCCTTCTCCAGAAACCTCTGGAACAGACTGTTCTAACTCGGACATCTCATTATGATTGTAATTAGTCTCTTCAATCTGTTCATGTTTAACATCTATATCATGTTCCATATCTCCATTGCTGGCGCCTACATCCTGTGGAGTGGGATTCTGGAGGCCTACGGGGACAAAATCTACATCATCTCCACTGCATTCTTGCATAACCACCTGTGAATTTTGCTCTTGAGGTTCTTCCATCATACCCCCTTGTGTAGTACTCATAAGCATTTGCTGTGGCTCTTCCACAACATTTTGTGTCCCTTCTATAACTACAGCTCCATCAAGCAGCACAGGCGATGTTACGTCAGCCTCAACACTGCTGCTAAGGTCTCCCGATACCACTTCGGAGTCCCCATCAACCTGGAAAACAAAGTATAATGCATAGAGATAAATAAATACTGCTAAAAATTTAGACAAAGTAAACAACTGCATTATATCTTTAAATAAAATCCAAGTGTTAATGAAAAACTAAACCAAGAATTCAATCACAATTCTTCAAGTATAGTAGCTCAAACTCAAGAGTGCCACTAAACTATCATACAGTGAACCCTCGCTACTTCGCGGTTCGACAATCGCGGATTCACCACTTCGCGGGGTTTTCCCATAACCCATATATATATACATATCGCGGATTTTCCGGAAAATTCGAAAATACCGCGAAATCTGAAGACAACCAAATACGATATTTTGTTACCTGTAATTCCATTAATACTGTAATTAGTAATATCTGCTCTTACTGATTGTTCATTGCATTACATATGATATATAATTCAGCACAGAAAGAAATAAAACACGAAAAGAGAATGTGATCATACGATAATTCAGTACGTAGTAAAATTAAATCGAAAATGAAACGCAAATCAGATGCAGTCATACCATATTAGAATGGTGTGTACTGTAATGGATGTGCTTCTTTTCCATGAATCTTTTGTATGTATATGTACGTAGTACAGTACTGCATCCAATAATATTCTTTGTTGCAAAAATCACATTTCGAATACTGAGAGAGAGAGAGAGAGAGAGAGAGAGAGAGAGAGAGAGAGAGAGAGAGAGGCGTAAAATAGCGTACGTAAATTTTTATTATTATTGTTATTATTATTATTATTGTTGTTGTTAATAAAATTATTATTGTTATTATTATTAATCATTATTATTATTATTATTACTGTACAGTATTATTATCATTATTTATTATTATTACGGTATTGTACTTAATCTACGTACGTTCAGTATGCGCGGGGGCATCTTCTATGAGTAACCAACGCGCCATAGTACTGTAAGACGGGTTGTGATTGGTTCAAGCGCTGATAGATGACGAATCAAAACTCAAGTTTTGTTATCTAGCCTGTGATTGGTGTTTTGCCCGCATCTTCTACCCGCAGCATCAAAGTTCTCGCGGGGCTGCATCGTTCACTTTCTCTTTCCGCGTATTGCTGAGTAGACGTTCTTAAGTTTGTGAAGTTTAATCTGTGCTGTGTGCGACTGTTTTAAGTTGAACTTTTTGTTGAACTTTCTGTTACAATGCCTCCCAAGCGTTCTGCTTCTAGTAAGGCTGGTAGTGAGCCTAAACGCCACCGAAGGATGATGACGATAGCTGAGAAGGTTACGCTTCTCGACATGTTAAAAGATGGTGGAAGTTACGCGGCCGCCGGCCGCCATTTTGGCATCAACGAATCCACCGTTCGCTACATCAAGAAGGACGAGGCGAACATTAGAAAGACTGCTGCAATCACCTTTAGCAGATCAGCGAAGCGAGTCGTTACAACGCGTAATAAAACGATCGTACGCATGGAAGGTGCTTTAGCTGTGTGGATTGCCGACTGCCGGAAGAAGAACATAGCGTTGGATACGAACACCATCCAAACAAAGGCTTTGAGCTTATATGAGAATTTTGCTGCAAAGGAACCTAAAGACGACGACGGCAACCATGCTGAAGATGATGATGATGCAGATGATCCTCAACCAGGGACATCCACTGATTCCCAGCCTCAGAAACGTTTTTCCGCAAGCAAAGGATGGTTCGCGAAGTTTCAGAAACGCTTCGCCCTGAAAAGCGTTTCCCTGCATGGGGAGTCTGCTTCCGCTGACACTGCCGCTGCTGAAACTTACGTGAACCAGACTTTCAAGAACATTATCGCTGAAGGTGGATACAAGCCGGAACAAGTCTTTAATATGGATGAAACCGGCTTGTTTTGGAAGAGAATGCCGTCGCGAACTTTCCTGTTCAAAGAGGAAGCCAAAGCCTCTGGCTTTAAGGCATTCAAGGATCGCGTTACCCTCGTGATGTGTGGCAATGCTGCTGGATTTTTGTTAAAGCCGGGGCTTATTTATAAGTCGAAAAATCCTCGCGCTTTGAAAAATAAAAATAAGAATCTCCTTCCCGTGTACTGGATGCATAATCAAAAAGCATGGATTACGAAGATGCTGACCTCCAACTGGTTCCACCAGTGTTTCATCCCGCAAGTCCATGAATATCTCTTAGAGAAGGGCTTGCCATTCAAGATCCTTCTCCTTATGGATAACGCTGGTGGACACGCAACTGACCTGTCGCGTGAGGGCGTTCAGGTTGAGTTCCTGCCACCCAACACCACGTCATTAATTCAACCAATGGACCAGGGGGTTATCAGGGCGTTCAAGGCCCTCTACACGAAGAATACCTTGGCGGACCTCGTTGCGTGTGTGGATGCTGCCCAAGATGACGAGGATGAAGACTTCAACTTGAAGGCGTACTGGCGGCAGTACACCATAGCCACGTGCCTGCAGAATATTCAAAAGGCACTTCAAGAGATGAAACCTGCAACCGTAAATGCGAGCTGGAAGAAGCTGTGGCCCGATATTGTTTACGACGACAAGGGATTTACTCCGTCGGAAATCCAACACTGCAATACGGAAATCTGTGCAGTTGGCTGCCATAATTGGAGGTGACGGGTTTGGCGACATGACGACTGAAGACGTCGACGAGTTGTTGGACTGCCATTCCCAGCCCCTAACTGACGCAGACCTCGAAGACCTGACGAAATCGGCAAGTGAGGAAGAGAGTGAGGGTACCCAGGAAGAGACCCAAGAAAATGTCGAAGAAACGGGCTTAACATTAGAACGGCTTGCCAAGTTCTGCAACCATATGAAGGAGGCGAAAGAAATGTTACAAGAGTGGGACGAGGATATGGTTCGCTCGATGCAATTCTCAAATAAGGTCGATGACATCATGACTCCCTACAGGATGCTCTTGGATCGAAAAAAGAAGCAGCGGCAACAACTTCCGATCACAATGTTCTTCCAGCCTCGCAAAAAAGAGCCAGTTCCTCCTGCTAGTACGCCTTCGGAAGAAATTGAAGAAGTTGAAGAGGTGTCCCAGGAAAAGACACCTCCGTCTGAAGAGACGTAAAATACTATCATTGACTGCACAGTAGAACACATCATCAGCTTCATCATCATCATTTCTACTGTGCAGCAAATTCATCGCCATTCAAGTTTTTCTTGAACTTCTTTCGTGGTGAGTACAGTAACAATCTTTATTTTTTACTTTAACCTGTTTTATAGTTTAGTAATGTACGTACTGTATGCATTAAGTTAAAGGGAAGGTTTTAAAAGTCTACATGTTGTAACCTATCATATTTTTTTTGTTTAAAATTTACATTTACGTACGTAAAACAATCTCTCTCTCTCTCTCTCTCTCTCTCTCTCTCTCTCTCTCAAATTGTTTTCCTGCTTTGCTACGTACAAGTACTGTATAATTTATATTTGTAAGGTAACATATTTTGTAAATGCTTTTACTGTAAATACTGTATGTACTGTATCATTATTTATCACTATCATCATGCGCGTTAAATGCCTTGTTTGTTCTGAGCGTGGTTGTTTACTGAGCGTACACGCCGTCGTTTCAGGCGGCGTCATAAAGAAAAAGATTTCATTTGGAAGCCCTAAGAAAAATACGTAAACTAAAACATTGGTAATAAAAAAATCAACATACAGTACTGTATAATCAATATAATCAATGCAAAAACTAACCTATACGTACATATATGTGTACACTAAATGAGTTTGTTTCTTCATTATGATCAGAGATGAACGTAAACAAAACATTGGTTGCCATTTTTTATCGTGCTTTTTAGGTGTTTAGGAAACACATGATATAAAATCGCCTTTAATATTTGTGCCTGTTTTAGTTTAGGGTGCTGTAGTACATGCATTAAGTGTTCTGTACATTAAAGGGTGGTTTGTTAACAGTACTACGTACAAGGGAAGGTTTTAAAAGTCCGAATATACATGTTAAATAAATAGGTAAATATGCTGTCACTACTTCGCGGATTTTCACCTATCGCGCCCGCGTCTGGAACCTATCTACCGCGATAAACGAGGGTTCACTGTAATAATATTATTAATATTATTACTACTTGCTAAACTACAACCCTAGTTGCCAAAGCAGGATGCTATATAAGCCCAGGGGCCCCACCAGGGAAAATAGCCCAGTGAGGAAAGGAAACAAGGAAAAAAATATTTCAAGAGCAGTAACAACATTAAAATAAATATTTTCTATATCAACTATAAAAACTTAACAAAACAAGAGGAAGACAAACAAGATGCAATATTCTATTCCTATAAAAGTCCTACTCAATGAGACCGTATCCTTGTTGCACGGACAATCAATGATATTTCATTTAATGAGCAATCAAAAAATAATAATGATGAAAACCATCGATCTATTTGTTAAACACTGTGCTGTGTATACTGAATTCCAATGTATAACAAAAAAGTATGCCCACCGGCAAATTAGCCAACAGTAATCACCAATTTATGAGAAAAAAAATATGGAAATCCTGTTGATTTACCAGTTAAATTCTGGAGACTTACAAACTGTCAGAACTTGTGGCCTGTAGTTTTTATCAAAATAACAAGCAGTAAAAGCTTTTACTCTGATTTTACCACATAAATAAGAAGTGATGCACGCAGGACAATTTCAAGGCAAATAATGTCTTAAACTAAACGCATTTCTATCTTAATAATTAGGAAATACATACTGTTCGTTCAATGTGAAAATAGTACACACAAAAAAAATTATTAAAATCATTGTATGAAGGAAAACATACTCTGAAGCTGACAAATTCGTAGATAATTTGTATTTTTCCTAACTATAAAAACCTTAGCTATTTAATAGGGGTATTACTTTCGGCGTAGCTGAAATAACGACCCATTAATTTTTAACAAGGGTTAATTACCCACTCCGCTAGTTAGCGGGATGTACGGAGGGTAGCTTGCTACCGCTCCCCCTCACACACCTGTGATTGAGCTCGCTTTGCTTGGAGATAGGACTTCAAAGGGGAGAGGGCTGGCGGGCAAGTTTGGTTAAATAGCTAAGGTTTGTATAGTTAGGAAAAATACAAATTATCTATGAATTTGTCATTTGTTCCGTAACTGAAATACAAACCACGCTATTTAATAGGGGTGACTCACCAATTAGGAAGGGTGGATGTCCCAGCCAATAAGGCTTTTTGGCTTTACCCGGGGGCTCCTCATCTGAGTGTGTTAGCACTCATAGAATAAGGAGTCCCTGCGGCTCGATAAAACCTTGCTACGCAAGGTTCGCGGCCTACGCAAGCTGTGTGTGAAGGTATGTAGAAATGTGACTCGTCCTAGAAATTTATTCTGAGTTCTTTAGACGGAAAAACTGTGCACTAGGACTTTCCCAATACTACCTCGTCAGGGTATGGGGACGCAACAGTATTAATATTAATACTAGGTACACAAGGGAACATGGTTTACCTGCAGTGGTTTGAGGTCAGCTATGCAGAGAAACCAGGATGCTGCTTTCCCCAAGGGAGGGGAGAATGAAGAAAAGAATAAGGGCAAGTCAAACCTTTTCATTCATGCAGACTAAAACTGGGTAACAATGCCCTCAACCTTCTGCTACTTGTCCAATAAGGAGCTTGAGGTTTTAAACCAGCTGTTGTGCAGCCACCACATGACCAATAGGAAATGTATTAAGTCTCCTGTGGGTCACGTCTTGCAGGTAGTGGAATGTGAACGTGTTCTGACGTTTCCACACCCCAGCTTGAAGAACCTGCGTCACTGAGTAGTTTCTTTTGAAGGCCAGGGACGTAGCTATGCCCCTGACATCATGAGCTCTGGGGCGACATGACGGAGGAGGGTCTGGATTCAGTGCATGGTCAATGACCCTGCGAATCCATGCTGAGATGGTGTTCTTGGTGACCCTGCGAATTCATGTTGAGATGGTGTTCTTGGTGACCCTCCTCTTGGTCCTTCCTGTGCTGACGAATAGTGCAGGCACACGAGGACGGGTTGTGGCTGTTCTCTTGAGGTACAGCCTCAAACTCCTTACTGGGCATGGTAAGAGATGGTCTGGGTCATCTGTTACAGTACAGGGAATAGATATTAGGAAGGAGTTGAATCAAGGATCCGCTACTCCCGGGTTCTGAGTCTTAGAAATAAACTCGGGGACGAAGCTGAACGTATCCTCTCCCCATCCCTTGAATGGGCAATGTCGTGTGAGAGACCATGAAGTTCACTGACTCGCTTGGCCGAGGCCAAAGCTAGCAGGAACACCGTCTTCCAAGTCAGGTGGCGATCTGTTGCCTGGCGTAATAGTTCATAGGGAGGTCTCTTAAGAGACCTGAGAACTCTAACCCCGTTCCATGGGGGAGGTCTCACTTCTGACTGGGGACAGGTAAGTTCATAACTCCATATGAGTAAAGAAAGTACTAGCGATGAAGAATTATCCATTTCTTTCAGTCTGAAGGCGTGGCTTAAGGCTGAGCGATAGCCTTTCACTGTCTAGACTGATAGGCGCATTTCTTCACGCAAATACACGAGGAACTTAACTATTGCTGGAATAGTGGCATCGAGTGGAGAGATATCCCTTCCACGACACCAACCAAAGTAGACTTTTCACTTTGCCTGGTAGACAGCTGCTGGTGATTTTTGCAGGTGTCCAGACATCCTGATCGCAACTTGTTGCGAAAATCCTCTCTCAGAGAGGAGATGCTGGATAGTCTCCAGGCGTGAAGTCGTAGCGAGGCTACGGCTTTGTGGAAGATGTTGGCATGTGGTTGTTTGAGTAGATTGTGTCGTGGAGGGAGTTCTCTTGGAGGCTCCGTTGGGAGTTGCAGAAGGTCTGGAAACCATTCTGCGTGATGCCATAGCAGAGCTATGAGGGTCATTGAAAGATTGATTGATGTTCTGGTCTTTTTGAGTGCCCTCCTCATCAGACAGAACGGGGGAAAGGCGTAAACGTCGATGTTGGAAAGCATCTTGCCAGAGAGCCTTGGGGTCTGGGACTGGGGAACAGTACAGTGGGAGCCTGAAGTTCAGGGCCGTTGCGAAGAGGTCCACAGTCGGAGAACCCCACAAAGTCAGGACTTTGTTGGCTACTAGATGATCCAAAGACCACTCGGTACTCACTATCTGAGATGCTCTACTCAGGTTGTCGGTGAGCACATTCCTTTTGCCCGGAATGAAGCTTGCCGATATTGGTAACGAGTCGATTTCGGCCCATCTCAGTATCTCTACTGCTAGATGGGAATAGTTGCTGTGAAAAAGTACCTCCTTGTTTTTTTATGTAAGCCACTACTGTGGTGTTGTCGCTCATCACCAGCACAGAGTGGCTTCCCAGGAACTGTTGGAACTGTTGAAGGGCCAGAAAGATGGCCTTCATCTCTAGGAGATTTATGTGGAAGTATTTTTCTGACTCCGACCAGAGGCCTGAGGTCGTGTGGTGCAGCACGTGGGCCCCCCCACCCTTTTTTTGAAGCGAATGAAAACAGCATCAAATCCGGGGGGAGGACGAGAAGGTCCGCTCCCTTTCGTAGATTCTCGTCTATCACCCACCACTGAAGTTCTGTCAGTTGCACAGGGCCCATGGGGATCTGGATGTCAGGGGAGTCGTGTGCTTGATTCCACCATTGGTGGTGGGTTAGAAAACTGCAACCCCGTCGGGAATTCGTAGAATTATTAATCGCTACAAATTAGCTGTATCAATAATCTGGTTCCTACCTGATAAGGAAGCTGGCTTCATAGGTTTTTCTGCCTCATTTGCCTGCATTCCTTGAGAGACCCAGCGATCCACCCAGGGGGCTGTAGAAAGTCTCTGTGGGGCTGTCACATGGTCCTTGACCTTAACATGACTAGACCACCAACCTTGCTATCCTGGCATAGCCATGGACAATGATCTGACCACCTGACCCATTAACACTAAAAAACCCATTCCATAAAACCTAACTTAGACTTGCATCCCAAGCCGTGGAAGGTTGCAGCAACCTTCACAGATGACCTATGAGAACAAGTTCAAGAAAAGGTATGGGTATAAACAAGGTTATAGGTTAGAGGCAGTAGTACCTTCTTCAAGTACGGCGCCAGAGGCAACGTATGGACCCAGGGAACAACAATCCTCATATTGGATCTGTACCTATTTAGGTAACAATCTGCGAAGATTGATTTACTTCACCAGAATGTCGCTTCCAAAATCGTTTTTATAGACTTATTGTGTCTATAAGCCAACAAAGTTGGCACAGCTTTTACTTCATGTGCTTGACTTTGAGGAATGGGAAGCTTTTCTCGTCACAACTCTGGTGAGCTTCCCTTATTAAATCCTTGATAAAGAAAGCCAGTGCATTCTTTGACAAGGGTAGCGAAGGCTTCTTTACCGAGCACCAGAGGTTATTTGCCTGTCTTCTCAGGTTTCTGGTCCTCTGCAGATAAAATTTTTTAGGGCTCTTACTGGACAAAGGCCTCTCTCCTTTTCCAGTCCTACTAAATGAGATAACCCTGGAATGGTAAAGGATCTGGGCCATGGTTGCGAAGGATTCTCATTCTTGGGGAGAAAACCTTGTCGTAGAGAGCAGATTGCATTCTCTCCATTGAAGCCCATCTATTTGCTAATGGCTTGCAATTCTTCTATTCTCTTGGATGTTGCCAACGCAACCAGGAATAGGCTCTTCTTAGTAAGATCCTTCCATGAAGCCTTGTCAAGAGGTTCAAACCTGCTAGAGGTTAAAAACATCAGGACTACATCCAAATTCCAAGATGGGGGATGGGTTGCCCTTCCTCTTAGCGGCCTCAAAGGATCTTATAGGGTCCGAGAGATCCTTGTCTCCTGACACGTCAATATGTCTGTGACGGAAGACGGAGGCTAGCATGCTGCGGTATCCCTTAATGGTTGATATTGCTAGTCCAGTCCATCAAACTGAAGACCTCGATTGTTCTGAAGATGCCCTTCAGCAAGTGATCCATCTCCGACGTGGACCACATCACCTTAGCCTTGGTCATGGCTGATCTACGCGAGGCGTCAACGAGTCTGGTGAAGTCTCCCTGGGAGGAGGCAGGAACTTACAAACCGAGAACCTCCCCAGTCTCGTACCACACACTGGATCTAGAAGCCAATCTCGTAGGGGGGAAGGAAAATGTTGTCCTTCCTTGTTCCTTTTTCTTGAGAATCCAATCGTACAGAGTCGAAAAAGCCCTCTAGACCGACCTGGGGTCTACCCTTCAAAGACTGCCAGGGCGGGCTCCGAAGTACAGCCTGCTGAAAAGTCCTCCGGATATAAGTCAGCCAGAACTGCAAGAAATCTTTTAAGATCTGCTGCATGAAGACTTTCCTGCGTTTCTTCCTCTGAGATCTCCTTTAAAGGGTTAGCGATATCCGATGTAGAATGAGTGGGAGAAAACACGCCTCGCCTTGCCTGCTTGCGTCCCGCATGCATCCAGCATGCTGCAAGGGAGCGTCATTCATGCGTCCAGCTTGTTGTGAGGAAGCGTCATGCTTGCGTGCGTCCTGCATGCTGCAAGGGAGCGTCATGCTTGCGTACGTCATGCATGCTGCAAGGGAGTATCATGCATGCGTCCAGCATGCTGTGAGGAAGCGTCATGCTTGCGTGCGACCTGCATGCATACAGCATGCTGCTAGGGAGTGTCATGCTTGCGTGCGTCCAGCATGCTGCTGCTGTTGCGAGCTTCCTCTGTTTGCGACTTGTAAACGTCAACAGGGACGTAATGGACCGTTGAAGCTCTGACAGGCCTGCTGCTTGCGGTGCGTCCTGCATGCATCCAGCCTGCTCTATGACGTTCGTGATCTTGACGCGGGGAAGCGTCCTGCTCGAGTGCGTCCAGCATGCTGTGAGGGAGCGTCAAGATCTTTGCCGCCTCCCGTAACACGTCCAGATCGCTGCGAGGTAATGTCCATGAGCGCTGCAGCTTGCGTGAGTCCTTGCCACAAGACCGCGCTCGGAACTATGACGTTCGCGATATTGACGCGGCGAAGCCTCCCCCTCGCATAAGTCCAGCATGCTGCGAGGGAGCGCCAAGATCCTTGCCGCCTCCCGTAACGCGTCCAGATCACTGCGAAGGAGCGTCCATGTTCGCTGCAGCTTGCATGCGTCCTTGCCGCGAGTACGCGTTCGGAACTATGACGATTGCGATCTCAACGCTCGGTTCCATGACGAGCAACTCTCTTCTTGTCTAGCAGGAAGGGAAAAACGTAAAACGCCAGCCTCGTCTGGGAGCTGCGTCATCCGACGGCGAGGATAACGCTTTTACCTCGCCTTTCCAATGGCGAGGGTGAGCGTCCTGGGAAGCGTCAACAGGTACGCTCGAGGGCTAACGCCTTTCGCCTCCCTTCGCCTGTCGACATTCCTTCTCCCAGGGGTTAGGGAGAATGGAAGAGGTCTAGGGCTAGGAGAACGACGGGTCCGAGCAGTCGTACCCTCCACTGAACTGCATCATGTTTGCGTGCCACTGAACACTAGCACTTATAACTATTTAACATCAGACCATAATTAGACCTGCCCGTTGCGAGAGATTATACTCTTTCGCCAAGGGCTAGAATGAAAATATAATAGGCTATACGATTAATATCAGTATTCTTAATATCAAAATATTAAATAACGATACAAAGTATTGTGAAACTGTAAAGATCGTCAAGAGTACTACGTAGCGTAAATTGACTGTGCGCTAGAGAAATATCTAAAAATAAATCGATGATTAACTAAAGGAAGTATACAAGAAGGACAAATATTTACTTAAAAATCAATACATTTCCCTACAATATAAAAATTAAAATACCGGTACTTATACTTAGTAAGTTAGTATTTTCTTAACATTTCTTGCACGAAAAAGAAAAGAATTTACATATTTGCAAGTCATACTACGTAGTTTACGTCACATGATTTGTGACGTCATGGCGCTGGCGGAATGATTTCTTTCAAGGCATTCTGCTAAGAGTTAACGTCACATGAGTGTGATGTCTTAGTATGGCGGAATGATTTCCTTCCACCACCATGTCTTTAAGAGTTGTTCGTTGGTTTTTAAAGTAGGGGAAAAATTCCTTGATCCTATCCCTTTCAAGCTCACGAACCTAGTGATCATATTCCAAAAGAAAAATACACAAATGCCCTCTGCATTTACATACTGTGGGGATCAAGAGCAGCTTTTGGAAGCCGGTCTTGCAGCCCTACACACAAAAACTAACAACAGAGGAGCCATCTTGAAAATCAAGTTAAAATAAACTGTCCGGGTTGGACAAAAAAAAAAAAAAAAAACTCTTATTCATGTGAAAAAGAAAGGAAAATCCAATATCAGCGAAAGCCATCAAAAACAAAAGCAATGGGTACTTCACCATTTTGTAGTTAAGCAAACCCAAACAAAGTAGAGCGAATTTCCGACGTTTTGCTCAAATGACGGCAGGGAATTTCTGAGGACTGATGGGAATAGTTCCAGGTACCTAGTTAGAAGGCGCACAGGTATGATCACCTGGCCACCTGTTCGGCGATTGCCGCGAATTTTGAATTTCTGCTGTGCGTGCGACGAATCGGCGGGATTAAGCTATACTGTATATACATAACTACCAGGGAAGTTACATATTTAAAAACTTACAGCAATGAGTCTCTAACAGCTTCCCACATGATATGGCTAGAAGGCCAACCGCCTACGTACGTTAATACTGTATATCACAGTACAAGTGATCTCTTATGTTGTATATATGCTTTGAAGTTATCCTTTTGAATATTAGCAATCTATCTTGATTTACGCCATGGCCTCCAAAATTAAAATTGTTGTATCCAAGAATCATTTTATAATGATACCAGGTAAGTTAGACTTGACAACCGTGTCCACCATTATTTGACCAAGGAACCTGTGCCAACCATTTTTCAAAAATAGCCAATGGTATTGAATATTTATTCTTTCCATATTATTATTATTATTAATACTAGCTAAGGTACAACCCTAGTTGGAAAAGCAGGATGCTATAAGCCCAAGGGCTCCAACAAGGAAAAATAGCCCAGTGAGGAAAGGAAACTAGGAAAAAAATAAACTGCAAGAGACATAATAACAATCAAAATAAAACATTTTAAGATAATTAACAGCATTAAATTAGATCTATCATATATAAACCATAAAAACTTCCTAAAAACAAGAGGAAGATACAAGATAGAGCGTGCCCAAGTGTACCATCAAGCAACAGAACTCTATAACTCAAGACAGTGGAAAACCATGGTACAGAGGCTATGGCTATAGAAGTGTGAAGCAAAAGAGAAAGACCAATGTCCATCAAACTTTAGATCAGCTTCCTGTAAACCAAGAAACGAACCATCGTCTGATCCTGATGCAAAAGAACCAGTCAACGACATCAGATGTTACAGCAAAGATACCTCTTGTAGAAGTCCCATCCTCATCAACAGTTGCATTGTCTTCATCAACCTCCTCCAACAGCTACAGTATATTATTTCATCACTTCTAACTGCACCTTCTTTTGTGTCAAGTAATCAGTGTTAATATTATTGATGTACCGTACATTAAACATATCAACATTCTATTTGGTTTCTACAAAATGATAGGTCAAGCACTTTGTTGTCTATAGTGTCATTATACAGCATTTCAGACTCTATGTCGTAAATAGACTTAAAAAAGCACATCTCCTGGAACCAATCAACAGTGTGATGAAGGGTAATATTGTAATTAGTAAACATCTTACCTACAGTACTATTGTCATGTAAAGGAAAATATTTCATACAGAATAAGGTGATATGTGTATTTGATCAAGTATTTTATGAGTTTTATTCGTTGGTTAAACGATAGAGAGACATTGAAATAAAGAGAGAGAGAGAGAGAGAGAGAGAGAGAGAGAGAGAGAGAGAGAGAGAGAGAGAGAGACGAGAAAAATAAAATCAGAGTGAGGTGGTACTTTAGAAGCACTGTTTGTGAAAAGTGCTGACATAAGCGATAAATTGGCCAAAACAACGCAGAAGGAATGCGCGACGGTTACCTTGCCGAGAAATCGGAAGTGACATATATATGACGTTACCATTACGTCAGAAGAAGGGACCAATAGAACACAAGAAGAGTCACATGACGTGACGCAATTACAACGCCCTTGTTCTGGGATACTTAAGCAACAAGCGCAGAAAGGAAGCAGCTCTTCCCTACAAGTAACAGCGTTAAACGGTTGTCCCTTCTCCCTCTCCCCCCGTCATGGGGGAGGCCTTACCTCTGGTGCACAGTTGGCTGCACTAACGAAACGTCAAGTTAACAACAAGATATTTACTAAGACGGACAACGAAGGGACCGAGTTCCCTAACTGCCAACAAATTACCTTTCAACAGGGAGGTACGAGATTATCTTCGATGAAGGAGAAATTACCAAGAAGCGTGTCCATGAGAAGACACAGCTATGAAGAAGCGATCCCCAAACCGCATAAATAGAAGTCAAGTGTTTCGCATCCCGAATGCGGAAGTGGTAGCAGAAGTCTACGGTTGCAGCCTCCAATCTTCAAGAATATATATTGTTCCAGTCTGTATTTAAAACCCAATTCTTTCTCGTAGAAGAATACTGTAAAGCTAATGTACATCCAGTTTCAAGAAGTAAAGTTAAGGAACTATACGGCATTTTACCATCACCCACTTTCCTGAGGGTCTAGAATTAAATAATATTTTTGCACTGAAAGGATTGAAGAGATACAGTTATTTAATTGAAATAATATTAAAGTGGTGCTTAATGAAAGAAAAAGAAAATGCCCAACAAAGCATCACACTATTGTCTAAATATAGTCAAATAAATGCTTGTCATAAGTAAGTAAAATTGAATACAGTAGGCCCACCCTATTCGCGGGGATTAAGTAAGACAGACAGACACAAATAGCGAGAATCCATGGATACTTGCTGCACTAGGACGAGTTAACTCCTAACTTACCAACTCACAACTTTCCTACGAGCAGTCAACTAACACACTAAGTACTGCCTAATATTGTTTTTACTTGGTTTCTATCATTTTAAAGTATTGTATTACTGAATGAACCCATTTTAGAAAATAAACGTGAACAGTACTACGAACACAGTAAGACTAAGATGTTCACAACACGATACGTTGCCACACTTATGCTTACTGTATATATAATAATTACAGTACCAACAAAACACTGTTGTTCCTATCTAACAACACTCACTGATACTGTAATATATGTACAGTGCTATCACTACAGTACAGCTTAATTAGCTAAGGTAAAACTCGTAAGTGTTCGGAAGGTCGACACGCACCATTGAAGCTCACTGTATATGTAGCCTATATCTACATTACTGCTGTAAAGTAAGGTATTTCGTATACAGTACAGTACAGTAGTTAATACAATAACATTACAGTATTACACAATGAATACACTAATATAATTAAAATTAAGAAAATTATCAGTACAGCACTAGTAACTGTTTACGTATGAATTTCTAAGCCCGGAGTATGAAGCATGATACAACTCTTTGAATCGTCAATAGTTTTAGTGTAAAGTACTGTATGCATCAGGTTTTATGCTAAAATTACTATAACCACACAAGATACGTACATGATTTTTACATCACAACGTGATTCTACACAAAAAGGACTAAAGCAGATGTACACGGAGGAGATTATGCAAGACAAAGGCCGAGTAAGCAAGAGATAGGGCATTGTGCTGTATGGAGAAGGCAACGTCGCAAAGCATGCTAGGTGCAAAGGAGCAAGGTCTGTTTGAAATCATTGGGTCGCGAGAGTAATTATTGCAAAACCGCAAACAAGATTTTACATTTAATAGGTTATACGATTCTCTGTATCCCAAAAAAAAGAACCCACGAATAGGGAGGGCTGATTTAAGCTATTTAACATTAAATACTATACTGAGGTCAGTTTTATCAATGCAAACAGCACCGATGTGGATTACTATCTACAGTGTACCTTGCATGGTACACTGTATACAGATGAACTTTCAAATATACCTTTTAGCAACATATGGATTGCCCTCTGCCTTTAACTTCTAACCCATTACTTTTGGCCAACTACACAATTCAAGGTAACAAATGTGAAAGGAGCAAAATAGTGAATAGAAACTTCAAAAAATAAAAAGTGGTACCGGTACTCTAATAGGAAATTCTATTGTCATCCTTTTCATTATCATTAAAAGCCAAGCTGCAATTCTAGTTGGAAAAGCAGAATGCTACAATCCCTAGAAAAAATCCAGTATGGAAAAAGAAACCGATTAGTACAGAACAAACGAGAGTGGCACTCAGTAGAGAGCATGCCTTAGTCAAGGGAAGCGGTCTTATTTTGCTCCTCACTCCACTACTTACTTGTACAGTACTTTGATATATTTTCTTTAAAATCTAATGCCTTTATCCTTGGGTCATACCCCTCAAGTCAGCCAAGTTTTGATAAAATTGGTTCAGTAGTTTTAGCGTAATGCTGTTCACAAACAAAAAACAAACTAAAGAATATTTGCCATTAACATTGGGATTATATTCTAAGTACTGCTACGTACTTGTATTTTGATGTACTTTATTCAAAATGTTACAGATCTTGGGCCATACCCAAACATGACTACCAAGTTTGGTCAAATTCAGTACAATAGTTAGTGTAATGTTGCTCACAAACTAACAATGGTCCATCTACTACACGTACAGTATGTGTACAACTTGTAGCTCTTCACTGGGAAACAACTAAGAATAAGACATCTTCACGGCATGACCCCTAAGCGTACTACTGTAATGTTTAGTTTTTGGTTATAGGTACTGTACCTTAAATATACACTCTCAGAAGTGCTTCCATAAATTCAGAATCCCTTTTAAAATGTTATTTTCATTAGTAAAATAAATTTTTGAATATACTTACCCGATAATCATGTAGCTGTCAACTCCGTTGCCCGACAGAATTCTACGGAAGGGATACGCCAGCGATCGCTATACAAGAGGGGGGTGTACTCACAAGCGCTACCTGTGGCCAGGTACTGCAGTACTTCTTGTTGACACCACCTCAATTTTTCCTCGGTCCACTGGTTCTATGGGGAGGAAGGGTGGGTCAATTAAATCATGATTATCGGGTAAGTATATTCAAAAATTTATTTTACTAATGAAAATAACATTTTTCAATATTAATCTTACCCGATAATCATGTAGCTGATTCACACCCAGGGAGGTGGGTGAAAACCAGTGTACATGTATATCAAGAAGCTAAGTATCCCGTATTTCATATCAGTTATTCAAAATAACAATGAAATTATAAGTACCTGGTAAGGAAGTCGACTTGAGCCATTACTCTGCCTTAAATAAGTTCGTCTTCCTTACTGAGCGCAGCGTTCCTCTTAGGAGGCTGAACAACTCTAAGGTGCTGAAGTATCAAGGGCTGCAACCCATACTAAAGGACCTCATCACAACCTTTAACCTCGGCGCTTCTCAAGAAAGAATTGACCACCCGCCAAATCAACAAGGATGTGGAAGGCTTCTTAGCCGACCGTACAACCCATAAAAAGTATTCAAGAGAAAGGTTAAAAGGTTATGGGATTATGGGAATGTAGTGGCTGAGCCCCCGCCTACTACTGCATTCGTTGCTACGAATGGTCCCAGGGTGTAGCAGTACTCGTAAAGAGACTGGACATCTTTGAGATAGAATGATGCGAACACTGACTTGCTTCTCCAATAGGTTGCATCCATAACACTCTGCAGAGAACGGTTCTGTTTGAAGGCCACTGAAGTAGCCACAGCTCTCACTTCATGTGTCCTTACCTTCAGCAAAGCAAGGTCTTCTTCCTTCAGATGAGAATGTGCTTCCCTAATCAGAAGCCTGAATAGTAAGAAACTGAGTTCTTAGACCTTGGAAAAGAAGGCTTCTTGATAGCACACCATAAGGCTTCTGATTGTCCTCGTAAAGGTTAAGACCTTTTTAGATAGAACCTAAGAGCTCTAACTGGGCAAAGTACTCTCTCCAGTTCATTCCCCACCAAGTTGGACAGGCTTGGGATCTCGAACGACTTAGGCCAAGGACGTGAAGGAAGCTCGTTTAGCAAAAACCGAGCTGCAAGGAACATGTAGCCGTTTCAGATGTGAAAACAATGATCCTGCTGAAGGCGTGGATCTCACTTACTCTTTTAGCTGTTGTCAAGCACACGAGGAAAAGAGTTTTTAATGTGAGGTCCTAAAAAGAGGCTGATTGGAGAGGTTCAAATCTTGATGACATAAGGAACCTTAGGACCACGTCTAGATTCCAGCCTGGAGTGGACAACCGACGTTCCTTTGAGGTCTCAAAAGACCTAGGGAGGTCCTGTAGATCTTTGTTGGTGGAAAGATCCAAGCCTCTGTGGCGGAAAACCGCTGCCAACATACTTCTGTAACCCTTGATCGTAGGAGCTGAAAGGGATCTTACTTTCCTTAGATGTAACAGGAAGTCAGCAATCTGGGTTACAGTGGTACTGGTTGAGGAAACTGCATTGGTCTTGTACCAGCTACGGAAGACTTCCCCTTGAGACTGATAGATTCTGAGAGTGGATGTTCTCCTTGCTCTGGCTGCCTCCTTCGAAAAGCCCCTAGCTCTTGATAGTCTTTCGAAAGTCTGAAGGCAGTCAGACGAAGAGCGTGGAGGTTTGGGTGTACCTTCTTTACGTGAGGTTGACGTAGAAGGTTCACTCCTAGAGGAAGAGTCTTGGGAATGTCGACCAGCCATTGCAGTACCTCTATGAACCATTCTCTCGCGGGCCAGAGCGGAGCCAACCAACGTCAGCCGTGTCCCTTTGCGAGAGGAGAACTTCTGAAGTACCCTGTTGACAATCTTGAACGGCGGGAATGCATACAGGTCGAGATGGGACCAATCCAGCAGAAAAGCATCCACGTGAACTGCTGCTGGGTCTGGAATCGGAGAACAATACAACAGGAGTCTCTAGGTTATCGAGGTAGCGAACAGATCTATGGTTGGCTGACCCCACAGGGCCCAAAGTCTGCTGCAAACATTCTTGTGAAGGGTCCACTCTGTGGGGATGACCTGACCCTTCCGGCTGAGGCGATCTGCCATGACATTCATACCGCCCTGAATGAACCTCGTTACCAGCGTGAGCTTTCGATCTTTAGACCAGATGAGGAGGTCCCTTGCGATCTAGAACAACTTCCACGAAAGAGTCCCTCCCTGCTTGAAGATGTAAGCCAGGGCTGTGGTGTTGTCAGAGTCCACCTCCACCACCTTGTTAAGCTGGAGGGACTTGAAGTTTATCAAGGCCAGAAGAACCGCCAACAACTCCTTGCAATTGATGTGAAGTGTCCTTTGCTCCTGATTCCATGTTCCCGAGCATTCCTGTCCGTCCAAAGTCGCACCCCAGCCCGTGTCTGATGCGTCCGAGAGGAGACGGCGGTCGGGTTTCTGAACAGCCAAAGGTAGACTTCCTTGAGAAGAAAGCTGTTCTTACACCACGCGAGAGAAGACCTCCTCTCTTCGGAAACAGGAACTGAGACCGTCTCTAGCGTCATGTCCTTTATCCAGTGAGCAGCTAGATGATACTGAAGGGGGCGGAGGTGGAGTCTCCCTAACACGATGAACAGGGCCAGCGATGAAAGTGTCCCTGTTAGACTCATCCACTACCTGACTGAGCATCGGTTCCTTCTCAGCATGCTCTGGATGCATTCTAGGGCTTGGAAGATCCTTGGGGCCGACGGAAAAGCCCGAAAAGCTCGACTCTGAAGATCCATACCCTAAGGTAGACAATGGTCTGGGATGGAACGAGCTGGGACTCCTCAAAATTGACCAGGAGGCCCAGTTCCTTGGTCAGATCCATAGTCCATCTGAGAATCTCCAGACAGCGACGACTTGTGGGAGCTCTTAAAAGCCAGTCGTCTGACGGAGCCGGACACAAGATCATGGTACTGCTGCACAGTCTGTGAACTGTCAACCATGGGGAAGCGAGGAAGTACAGTGACAACCCGAAGCTGTCTAGACTGTCTGGGTCGTACAGACAACTCCTTATCGGGTTGCTGAGGTTGCCGCACTGCGTCACAACAAGTCACTTCTGCTGGTTGTTGAACGTCTTCCCAGTGACACACTGACTCTGTAAACAAAAAATCCTCTAACAAGGACTAAGCTTGGACTGCATGTCTTGCAACACAGCTCAAGGTCTATGGGAGCAGGTGTGGTAACAGACGGGGTTAGCGACTGAAGTGGAACCATTACCTTCCCTGGAAGCATGTTATGCTTAAATAAAAGTCCATAGGAGGCTACGCAGCTAAAGGCTCCTCTCCAAATGACAGAGTCCTCAAGGGAATATCAGAAGGAGGGAGAAAAGCACTTTCTCATCTACAGGGACCATATCCGAGAAAAGCTAAGTTCTCTCAGTGAGGGTTTCACTGGTGCAAAAGCAGCAGACTAGAAGGCAACGTTATGAAACTGCTTGACAGTCTAGTGAGTTGGCAACAACCAAAGATGTGTGACTGAGAAGCATGCGGTAAGGTATGCAGAACATGCTGTATGCAGAGCATGCTGTATGCACAGCATGCTGTATGTAGAGCATGCTGTAAGGTAAGCAGAGCATGTTGCATGGCGTGTAACATTTCTCAGAAATTCCATGACCAGTGCTAGATTGAGTAATATCGCATTACTGTCCATTGAAAGTGCACGTGCCGAGGGAATTGATTTAGACTGTTTTGTTGATGAATTTGATAGCCGGCATGATAATCGTAGAATTAAGCTGCACTAAATATACGTACTATAATCTACTTCACCTCAGGAAAGGGAAACTCGCCCTGTTGGCAACACTGCATTACTTCATGCATGCTTGCATGGGGTTTTAATATCAACATAATATTTACATTACATTCATAACTCATGATTCATTTTTGTTTTGAAGATATTTTTGCCATATTTTTGCGATTTTGTTAAAAATATATTGCAAGGAATACATATATATTTTTTTATTTAAGTAATACGAATAACCTCCATTATCATAATGTTTGTGTAGGCATACATGTATATGTTTACAAATGCAAGTTATGAAAGTAATGAGGTGTTATTATTGTCATTTGTTATTTCAAAGTTGAATGGGAAGAGGCTCAAGTTGAGGAGAAAGTGGCAGATGCATGCGTTGAGGTGGCTGACTCATAGCATGGGGTTCCTGCCTCAAGAGTTGCGCTTGCCTCAAGGGTTGAGGTGGCTGCGCAGAGAGAGGCTCTTGACTCACGAGTTGAGGTTCTTGAGGTGTGAGCTGCGAGAGTTGAGGTAGCGGCTGCGCAGAACGCAGTTCCTGTCTCACGAGTTGAGGTTCTTGAGGTGCTAGCCTCAAGAGTTGAGGCTCTCGCCTTGAGGAAAGTTGAGGTAGCAGCTGCGAGAGCTGAGGTGGCTGCCTCAAGGATGGTAGAGGTTGTCGTACCTCAAGAGGTTGTTGCCTCGAAGATGGTCTAACTGCAAGAAACTCTTGCCTCAAAGGAAGAGGAGGATGTAAGGCATAAGACTCCTGTTCCCATTGTTGAGGTTGCCTTAAGGAAGGTGGAGGTTGCTGCACAACGCTGGTAACTGGCAACTCCCAACGCGGTAGCTCACGCATGGAGGAAGCTTGAGGAACCTCAACTTCGTACGTCTGGCAGACTGGACTGCGGTGAGGAGGAGCGCTCGCAGGAGGAGGTGTATTAACCTTCTCTGCCTGAAACTCCTGCATCAACACCGCAAGCTGAGACTGCATTGACTGCAGTATAGACCACTAGAGTTTAAGAAAGACAACAACAAACGGAGCTACTGTCCGTTGAGACTGAGGGTCTAAAACAGCTGGTGCGGCAACAGACGGAGCTACTGCCTGTTGCGATACCACCTTGCCTCTCTGGGAGGTGTGCAGTTGTCGTACTGCAGCAAGTCCGAACTGACCCAGTGCTAATGGCTACACCTAGGAGTTGGACTTGTGCGGAAGGGACCGACTTGCACTTAAAAGCTGCAAGATTTGGTCCATGGTTTCTGCGAGAAACCTCTTCCGCAGACGAGGAATAAAAGGGCTCTCTCGTCTTTGTGTGGGTGGGGTGATCACGTCGGCAACGTGTGTAGATACACCCGAAACCACGGAGGGAAAACGTCTGTTCGTCGATCAAGGCCTGCTGAACCCATAAGTCCTTCGACATTACTTCTCCCCTGGGCTTGGGAGCTTGTAAGAGGTCCCAGACTAGGCGAACAACTGGCACGAACAGACGAACCCTCGACCGCAACACTGTAACACTTTGCGCTAATCACTTATCACTTTTGATTTTCTGTTTGCACTTATTTCACTGAACTCGAAACTTTAAGTGGTTTGTACCTGAAACACGCAATTCTATCCTTCCTTAAAAGTTAGTAATTGCGAAAACAGAATTACAATGTAACAGAAAAATCTAATGAAAGATAAATAATTCAGTGGCTGGAAAGAGACTAAACACTAGATCAAATAAACTACGTTTAAAATCTCTCACCGCATAAAGCTTGAGAACAAGAATAAAACTCTAGAAACGTTTACCTTCTTCCCCTAAAGAGACTAGGGAGAAGAGCAAAAACGATAACAACGTTACTCGCTTGAACGAAACGTTTATCCAGCTCTCTCTCCCTCTGTCTCTATCTCTCTCTCTCTCTCTCTCTTGACTTAGAACCTGAGAGAAGAGCCCAATCATATATATCGTTAAAACATATTATTGTTAAAGGAAAAAAACTGAAAGATTTCCCAAATGAAAAGTTCCTTTATTAGAATTAAAACCATTAAGCTAAGAAAGAATGAACAAAACGCTAGAAACGGTTACTCTTACTGCAACGTGACACCATGAAAATTCTCTCTCTATCGTAACGATAGAGCGCAAGTTGAACGTTCTGAACGTCAACAACTGCAGAGACAAAACAAAACGTTAGTTCAACTTTGAAAACAGTACGAGACTATCAAAGAAATTCTTTCAAAAACATTAAAATAGTATAATATGTTAACAGGTAAAACCGAAATGACGGGCTCAATGTTAATTAACTTCGGTACCAAGAAAAGACCGCCTACTATTAGGAAAGGTCGAATATAAACAAATATAAAAATTAATTTTAATAAGTTTATAATAAAAGGAAGTTAATCGAAGAGGCCTATAAAAGGCGGAGAGATATAAAATAAATCTATAACTTTTGTTAAGCAAAATTAAGAAAGAGAGTCTAAACTCTCTTAGACACCAACACTTCCGTCTAAGGGAAGGGTCGGCCATTTAAAAGTGAAAGAGAGTTCATACTCTCTTCGTCACCATAATTAATCAAATTAATTCCAAAAGCTAGCTAAGCTAATGATAAAACTTCCTGAATAGCGAAAGCTAAACTCTAGAGCAAATACATCACCAAATCGTGAGCAAAAAACTCCAGAATCAACAGCGTATCCATGTAGGTCTAGCCGGAGGCACGACAGAGGAAAAATTGAGGTGGTGTCAACAAGAAGTACTGCAGTACCTGGCCACAGGTGGCGCTTGTGAGTACACCCCCCTCTTGTATAGCGATCGCTGGCGTATCCCTTCCATAGAATTCTGTCGGGCAACGGAGTTGACAGCTACATGATTATCGGGTAAGATTAATATTGAAAACCAATATTGTCCTGTACACTACAAAGTAGATTGTGCAAAAAACATGGCAACTTTTCTGCAGGGATAACAAGGGAGAGCGGTGAGGGGTCTTACTAGGTGGGAACAGCAATTTTTGCAGATTTACAGCATTCATAAGTATTTCATTTTCCTGACTTAAACAATGGCTAATGTGTGTCCTTTTAAATAATATTACACCTTAAACCAGGCCAGGGTACCATGTATTGGATTTTTTACTCATTCCTCTTAAATCTATTCCATCACCATTTGCAACTTTTTATTCTCAAATACATAGGGGACTTTTTATTCTGAAATAGATAAGGAACTTTTCATTCTGAAATAGATAAGGAACTTTTCATTCTGAAATAGGTAAGGGATATTTTTTTTCTTCTGAAATGGGTTAGGGAGTTTTTCTTCTTCTGAATAAGGTACAGTACTTTTATTCTGAAATAGGTAAGGCATTTTTCTTTCTGGAATAGGTAAGGGATTTTTCCTTCTGGAATAGGTAAGGGACCTTAATTCTAAACTATTAAGGGGACTTCATTCTGAAATAGAGCTAGGGGTAAAAGGCCCAGCCTAACTATCAAGGTGGGTTATTGAAAGTTTTCTAATTATAAAAAAAATAAAAAATAAATAAATAAAAAGGGGGGGAGGTGATTTGCAATGGGGATAGGACCCTCCTAGTAAATTAGGATGAATCGGTGCTGTACAATAGGTTAGCTTAGATGGGTATGGTGTAGGTTAAGTGTATAGTATTGTTCGATTTTGGTAGTGTGGTTAGGTTTAGCGTGTATGACAGGGTTAGGTTAGGTTGTATCCCTATATTTTGCTCATTTTGTGTATTCCCCCACTGTAAAACCAAGATATCCCATTTTAATCCCTATATTTTTGGTCTCCATAAGGTCCTGTATATCTGAAACTATTCAATTCAAATATAAACAGGAGGGTATCAACTAAATGGAGCATTTGTAGATCAGAGGACACATGTCAGCTCGGGCATCTAATCCATTTAACACAGATGTGGCCTAACCCAAACTACCACCACCAAACCTCAACTACATCAGTGGGTGCTTACCAGCAGTAAATACACGCTGAGAAAAACCCTGAGACCCACCAGTTACCTCTATCAGGACTAGTTAATGGGTGTATCCACAGCTCTACAAACTATCCTATTATGTAGAAATTACTACCAGGACTAGTCAATGGGTGTGTCCACAGTTTTACAAACAATCATATTATGTAAATATCTCTACCAGACTAGTTAATGGGTGTGACCACAGTTATACAGACTATTCTATTATGTAGAAATCTCTACCAGGACTAGTTAATGGGTGTATCCAGTTCTACAAATTATCCCATCATGTAAAAATCTCTACCAGGACTGGTTAATGGGAGTGTCCACAATTCTACAAACTATCCTACTAAGTAGATATCTCTACCGGACTAGTTAATGGGTGTGTCCACAGTTTTACAAACTATCCTATTATACTTCCAGATGTACTAATGGTCTTACGCCATTCTGGTATATTAGGAGGTACATACATAATACTTTAATTTCTAGCCAAATACATATTTGGCAAGAAGTTATCTTGCGTTTTAATTATTTCTGACCATGGCTATTACTGCTAACTACCCATTCATAAGTTTTCCTACCCCACCTTTATAAAAACAATCGAGGGACATCAGTGAAAAACAAGGGTTCTGTGTGGGAATTTGCAGCAATAATGATGGTAAGAAATGCATAATAACCTCAAGATAACTAATTGAAAAAATACAGGTACATTTAGGCTACGTGGTGTGATATTAAATTTTTATTATCTATAATTCATATAACGTCACTCAGATGACTTTTGCTCTAACATGGCTCATTTCGTCTGCAAATAAAAATTATTTCACTGCACCTCAGTTCTGGCAAGGGGTCAAGGGGTACATGGATAATGCCATATATGTGGGTCACTATTTTAAAGTATCAAAATTGCCTATATTTTATATCACATTCTTCTAACTGTTTTTCCTCCCCCAAGGGTCCCTTCACTCGCAAACAAATAGCCTCACTACTTCGCTGTACTGGCAAGCAGTACAGTACATGAATGAGTAGTGCAATATGACAGGGATATTTTTTTTTCTTTCAGATGAAAAACAATAACAATATAACGAACAGACAGCATTTCAACAATCAATTACTGAATTAGATGAATTTACAGTAAACTAAATTTCAAAATAAAACTCAGAGACATATCTGACTGCAGTCATGCTGAAACTGAAGTGGAGGTGGAAAAAAATGGCTCTTATAAAACACATCCAGAAACTTGTGGATAAATTATGTACCTAGAAGCTCTTAATTGGTTAAAAAAAAGCCAGCTGATGATTTTCATAAAAAAGCAGACAAAGCCGAATCCAATACGCAAGTTATTATGCCGCAACACACATTAGGCATACAGAGAAAAATGCCAAAATACCCAGCAAACATCCATTTCTTAAAGTAAATTCTAGTTTCACTGCACCATATTTTTTCTACTTGTCATCTTTGTACTTTATCAATTTCTGACAATGAAAATTTTATGAAAACCACTTGTACCAAAGTTTTCCCACCCAACGTCTTATGAAGACTACTGTATTATGAAGGATCCTAGTGGGAAATTGGGATTTTGGATGGGAAACCACAAAAAACAGTAACCTACAGTGATAATAATAGTCAGAAATGCATAATAAACACAAGAGAACCAGCTGGAAAAATATTTGGTTCATGTAAGTGGCTGAAAATTGAAGTATCAATTACAGTACCTGTAATTCATATCATATTAAACAGATGGGTTTGGTTCCACCGCGGCTCGCTTCGCTTGCAAAATAATATAATGTCACTGTTTCTCTGTTCTGGCAAACTGGCAAGCGACACATACACTAGACGTGCTGAGCACGCCATCCCCGTAGGTCACTATTAAATTACTGTACAGTCAAACCTCTCGACACGAAAGAATCTGCTTACAAAATTTTCACTCTGCGAAACGAGATGCGAAAAATTTTACGACACATCGCTAAAAATGTTTCGGACAACGAAAGGATGAGAGAGAGCTCAAACGTGTCCGAGACTGATTTTAAAATTCGTGCAGCGCCAGTCCCTAAACTCGCCACGATCCTCCTGCGCTCCCATTGGTTATCTCCCTACTCCGATGCTTGCTACGACCATAAGATCCAGCTCTCCTTTTGGTCAGCACCTACTGTACTGTATACCATCATGCATCTACACATTGGCGTTCTTCTTCCATTTTGTTTCAACAGCGGTATCATACGCATGGACTTAGTGTTTGTGATTTTCATTTCGCAACTACTGTACTGTATTGTACTGTATCGTTGTGATTTTACATTACGTTATTAGCCATGAGTCCCAAGAATGTTGCTGATGTCCTGGGAAAAAAAGAGGATGATGCTTTCTATGGAGACGAAGATGGAGATAATAAAGAAACACGAGTTTGGCATGCGGTTAAGTGTGATCGCAAAGGAATATGGCCGAATAAAAGAAAAGTGGCAGTGATGAAGAAAATACGTAGTGTAATCAAATTTAGAAAATACAAATCGTAAAAAAAAAAAAAAAAATATTAATTAATTAATTCTAAGTTTATCATAAAGTGTTAATATTTCCTAAAATTAACCTACGTGTTAATGGGTTTTTTTTTGTCATTTATTAATCTGTTTTGTAAAGTTAAGTGTTTACTTTTCCTGCCACTTATTAACATTTTCCGCAGTTTGTCATCCTCATCTACCGCCCGCCACTTCGCTCTCGGGCATCGCCTCACTCCAAAGGTAAGGAACTACATTTTTGTTACTGTATTTTTACTGTTTGCTCTAATTGTACATTTCTTTTACACTGCAGGTAGACCTATGAGGTTACAAGCACTAAAGGAACTAAAGAGTTTGAGTGGGACTCGAACTACAGTGTGGCGATCACCAGGCAAGGAAGTTACCAACATAGGGTAGAATGTACAGAAGTTTGTTGGGACAGGCGACATCTTTCTTAATACTTGCCAAATCATTTTTGTTTATGGGGAAAATATTATTCATTATGATCCGATATACCATATTATGAAGTTATTTTATTATTCTACATATTATGATTTACCTTTAACACGGCAATATTTTCCAAGCTCACACAAGTCACCGGTACCTCCTGCTTAGTTTCGTCCCAGGCTATGAAGCGTCTGTTCTTACAATTAATGCAGTCCTATCAATATACATTCTTACCTTTTGGTTAAGCTTGTAATTGGTTGGGACACATCCTTTACAGTGGCATTTAATATTGTTGTAATAATTATCATGAAATGTTAGGTAGGGAAAAGGTAGTTATAATGCATCGGTCGCTGACACCACGGCCAAGTTACTCGATCAAAAATTTTCCAAGCATTGCTTCCTGCCAGACTAAAATAACACCCATTGGGCGGCACTCCGTTTTCCTATCAGGCCGCATGATTTCAAAATTTTTAACCCCCCACAGCAACCTGACCGAGCCTCTGAGGTTGGCCTTTCTAACGATAATCACTACAATGAACAGACGTATGTCCTATAGTTTTTCTTCGAGCGATGTGGTTGAATTTATTACTTATATCGATCAGCTTGATGCTTTGAAGACGACTGTGTATAATTGGAGGTGCAATTGTCGTAAAATATTCACATAAAGGTAATCCTGTGTAATATTTTTATTACCGATTAGTTACGATATAATTTATGATTACTTCCCATCGCTTTTATTGTGTAGGAGAGCGATTTATTTGTGATTCACTTTATCATAATGTAAAGATTTAATTTTCATTTTGTTTTAGTTTGTGACCTGGGAAGGGGGGAAGGGGACTTGCCCCCTCACTAGGATTTGTGACCCGGGAACAAATAGGTTAGGTTAGGTGGGTTTGTTAGGTTCTGTTATCTTTTACAAATTTTGCTAGGGGTTGTGACCTGTGGCAAGCCCCGGCTAGGGGTTATGACCTGTGAACTAATAGGTTAGGTTAGGTGGGTTCATTAGGTTCTGTTGCCTTTTACAAATTTGGCTAGGGGTTGTGACAGTTAATATAATTGCTAGCGAAAATGAAATTCGCTATAAGAAATGGACGATTGCTGGCTAATTTGTTGTTTTTCTCTCTATGTTTAATGGGGACTGGGGCATAACATTACTCTACATCTATTGTTTACATTTGAGAGACTGGAGGGGACTTATTGCGCATGCGTCTTTTACCATAGATAGCGGAGATTTCTGTGCAATTACAATGACGTATCTGTCACGTGGTTTTTTTAACCCAATTAACAGCTTACAAGTACAGTGAACCCTCGCTACTTCGCGGTTCGACAATCGCGGATTCACCACTTCGCGGGGTTTTCCCATAACCCATATATATATACATATCGCGGATTTTCCGGAAAATTCAAAAATACCGCGAAATCTGAAGACAACCAAATACGATATTTTGTTACCTGTAATTCCATTAATACTGTAATTAGTAATATCTGCTCTTACTGATTGTTCATTGCATTACATATGATATATAATTCAGCACAGAAAGAAATAAAACACGAAAAGAGAATGTGATCATACGATAATTCAGTACGTAGTAAAATTAAATCGAACATGAAACGCAAATCAGATGCAGTCATACCATATTAGAATGGTGTGTACTGTAATGGATGTGCTTCTTTTCCATGAATCTTTTGTATGTATACGTACGTAGTACAGTACTGCATCCAATAATATTCTTTGTTGCAAAAATCACATTTCGAATACTGTAAGCGTACGAGAGAGAGAGAGAGAGAGAGAGAGAGAGAGAGAGAGAGAGAGAGAGAGAGAGAGCGTAAAATAGCGTACGTAAATTTTTATTATTATTGTTATTATTATTATTATTGTTGTTGTTGTTAATAAAATTATTATTGTTATTATTATTAATCATTATTATTATTATTATTACTGTACAGTATTATTATCATTATTTATTATTATTACGGTATTGTACTTAATCTACGTACGTTCAGTATGCGCGGGGGCATCTTCTATGAGTAACCAACGCGCCATAGTACTGTAAGACGGGTTGTGATTGGTTCAAGCGCTGATAGATGACGAATCAAAACTCAAGTTTTGTTATCTAGCCTGTGATTGGTGTTTTGCCCGCATCTTCTACCCGCAGCATCAAAGTTCTCGCGGGGCTGCATCGTTCACTTTCTCTTTCCGCGCATTGCTGAGTAGACGTTCTTAAGTTTAATCTGTGCTGTGTGCGACTGTTTTAAGTTGAACTTTTTGTTGAACTTTCTGTTACAATGCCTCCCAAGCGTTCTGCTTCTAGTAAGGCTGGTAGTGAGCCTAAACGCCACCGAAGGATGATGACGATAGCTGAGAAGGTAACGCTTCTCGACATGTTAAAAGATGGTGGAAGTTACGCGGCCGCCGGCCGCCATTTTGGCATCAACGAATCCACCGTTCGCTACATCAAGAAGGACGAGGCGAACATTAGAAAGACTGCTGCAATCACCTTTAGCAGATCAGCGAAGCGAGTCGTTACAACGCGTAATAAAACGATCGTACGCATGGAAGGTGCTTTAGCTGTGTGGATTGCCGACTGCCGGAAGAAGAACATAGCGTTGGATACGAACACCATCCAAACAAAGGCTTTGAGCTTATATGAGAATTTTGCTGCAAAGGAACCTAAAGACGACGACAGCAACCATGCTGAAGATGATGATGATGCAGATGATCCTCAACCAGGGACATCCACTGATTCCCAGCCTCAGAAACGTTTTTCCGCAAGCAAAGGATGGTTCGCGAAGTTTCAGAAACGCTTCGCCCTGAAAAGCGTTTCCCTGCATGGGGAGTCTGCTTCCGCTGACACTGCCGCTGCTGAAACTTACGTGAACCAGACTTTCAAGAACATTATCGCTGAAGGTGGATACAAGCCGGAACAAGTCTTTAATATGGATGAAACCGGCTTGTTTTGGAAGAGAATGCCGTCGCGAACTTTCCTGTTCAAAGAGGAAGCCAAAGCCTCTGGCTTTAAGGCATTCAAGGATCGCGTTACCCTCGTGATGCGTGGCAATGCTGCTGGATTTTTGTTAAAGCCGGGGCTTATTTATAAGTCGAAAAATCCTCGCGCTTTGAAAAATAAAAATAAGAATCTCCTTCCCGTGTACTGGATGCATAATCAAAAAGCATGGATTACGAAGATGCTGACCTCCAACTGGTTCCACCAGTGTTTCATCCCGCAAGTCCATGAATATCTCTTAGAGAAGGGCTTGCCATTCAAGATCCTTCTCCTTATGGATAACGCTGGTGGACACGCAACTGACCTGTCGCGTGAGGGCGTTCAGGTTGAGTTCCTGCCACCCAACACCACGTCATTACTGTAATTCAACCAATGGACCAGGGGGTTATCAGGGCGTTCAAGGCCCTCTACACGAAGAATACCTTGGCGGACCTCGTTGCGTGTGTGGATGCTGCCCAAGATGACGAGGATGAAGACTTCAACTTGAAGGCGTACTGGCGGCAGTACACCATAGCCACGTGCCTGCAGAATATTCAAAAGGCACTTCAAGAGATGAAACCTGCAACCGTAAATGCGAGCTGGAAGAAGCTGTGGCCCGATATTGTTTACGACGACAAGGGATTTACTCCGTCGGAAATCCAACACTGCAATACGGAAATCTGTGCAGTTGGCTGCCATAATTGGAGGTGACGGGTTTGGCGACATGACGACTGAAGACGTCGACGAGTTGTTGGACTGCCATTCCCAGCCCCTAACTGACGCAGACCTCGAAGACCTGACGAAATCGGCAAGTGAGGAAGAGAGTGAGGGTACCCAGGAAGAGACCCAAGAAAATGTCGAAGAAACGGGCTTAACATTAGAACGGCTTGCCAAGTTCTGCAACCATATGAAGGAGGCGAAAGAAATGTTACAAGAGTGGGACGAGGATATGGTTCGCTCGATGCAATTCTCAAATAAGGTCGATGACATCATGACTCCCTACAGGATGCTCTTGGATCGAAAAAAGAAGCAGCGGCAACAACTTCCGATCACAATGTTCTTCCAGCCTCGCAAAAAAGAGCCAGTTCCTCCTGCTAGTACGCCTTCGGAAGAAATTGAAGAAGTTGAAGAGGTGTCCCAGGAAAAGACACCTCCGTCTGAAGAGACGTAAAATACTATCATTGACTGCACAGTAGAACACATCATCAGCTTCATCATCATCATTTCTACTGTGCAGCAAATTCATCGCCATCGTCATTCAAGTTTTTCTTGAACTTCTTTCGTGGTGAGTACAGTAACAATCTTTATTTTTTACTTTAACCTGTTTTATAGTTTAGTAATGTACGTACTGTATGCATTAAGTTAAAGGGAAGGTTTTAAAAGTCTACATGTTGTAACCTATCATATTTTTTTTGTTTAAAATTTACATTTACGTACGTAAAACAATCTCTCTCTCTCTCTCTCTCTCTCTCTCTCTCTCTCAAATTGTTTTCCTGCTTTGCTACGTACAAGTACTGTATAATTTATATTTGTAAGGTAACATATTTTGTAAATGCTTTTACTGTAAATACTGTATGTACTGTATCATTATTTATCACTATCATCATGCGCGTTAAATGCCTTGTTTGTTCTGAGCGTGGTTGTTTACTGAGCGTACACGCCGTCGTTTCAGGCGGCGTCATAAAGAAAAAGATTTCATTTGGAAGTCCTAAGAAAAATACGTAAACTAAAACATTGGTAATAAAAAAATCAACATACAGTACTGTATAATCAATATAATCGATGCAAAAACTAACCTATACGTACATATATGTGTACACTAAATGAGTTTGTTTCTTCATTATGATCAGAGATGAACGTAAACAAAACATTGGTTGCCATTTTTTATCGTGCTTTTTAGGTGTTTAGGAAACACATGATATAAAATCGCCTTTAATATTTGTGCCTGTTTTAGTTTAGGGTGCTGTAGTACATGCATTAAGTGTTCTGTACATTAAAGGGTGGTTTGTTAACAGTACTACGTACATGGGAAGGTTTTAAAAGTCCGAATATACATGTTAAATAAATAGGTAAATATGCTGTCACTACTTCGCGGATTTTCACCTATCGCGCCCGCGTCTGGAACCTATCTACCGCGATAAACGAGGGTTCACTGTATAGTACTTCTTCATAAGTTCCCAGATGTACTTTTACAACATGTATCCCCATCCCCTTTTCTCCTCAGTTTCATCATGGCTTCGATATGTAAAGGTTGTTCTCTGAGGGATTGAGAGAGACACTCCCTCTTTATCGGAGAAAATAAACGAGCATAAGAGTTCCTAAAGAAACATGGAGTCATCCCTTCAGACGTACAATGCCCTTTCTGGCAACAGCCGTGTGTCTTTAGATCTCAAGTTAATCAGTGGGCTTGTAATAAATAAGTCTAGGTTGCTAAGAAGGGAGAGCGGCGTACAGTACATGCGGTTTTCCCGTAACCACATTTAAGGGCACTTTCTTAGAAAAGGCTCACGTTCAAGCATGGGAAATACTGCTGTTCATGAGTCGTTTCCTTGAAAGGGCCTTTTTGCATGGCAATATCACCCATAACATTAGCTGGACATTACAAACTTCGGTTAACTGGAGATCTTATTGTTCGGAAGTCACAGAAAATCATTGCCAGAACTTTCCGGCTATTGGTGGGCCTGGCATTGTCGAAGTGGATGAATCCAAGTTTGGGAGGTCGAAATATAACAGAGGTAAGCCTTTGTCTGGTATGTGGGTGTTCGGTGGCATGGAGCGGGAGAGAAAAAAAATGTTAGTGGTCTGTTTGGTGGACCAACCAAGAAATGCTGAGACCCATGTGTCCCTGATGCAACATTATGTCAAGGCAGGGAGCGTAATCCACAGTGATTCCTGGAAAGGATACAAAGATCTCGCCACTGCGGGGTATGTGCACCTCACTGTGAATCATTCAGAAAACTTTGTGGATCCCAAGACAGGTGCACATACTCAAAACATCGAAAGGCTGTGGCGGGATATCAAGAGTTACGTTCTCCGTGGCGGAATTCTAAAAGAATATTTTATTCAATATTTACCTCGTTATGTCTTTATCCGCCAGGTAAAAATTATTATAATACGTATTTTGATGTTTCATTTTTCAATAATTAGCAAACTAGTGTGTGCTTATTTTTCCAGTACAAGAGGTCCGAGTGCCTACATAATTTCCTGCTTCAAGTCCCCAAACTGTAGCCCACCCATCTACATTCACGACAGGGTCAGTGATAGTTCCTTCTTTTTCAACCTCCCAAACTTAAGATAAGGATTTACATGTGAATTGTCATTTCGCTTTAGTTTGTAACCTGGGAAAGATATCGCCCTGTCACCAAAAACTACATTCACCCCTAATCAAGGTCAGAAATGCATAGAACACAAGATAACGAGTAGGAAAAATATATGGTTCATGTATTTGGCTAGAAATTAAAGTATCATATTTACCGTTGTGACCTAGGAAGGGGTCCAAGGGTTTGCGACATGGGAACTACTAGGTTAGGTTAGGTTGGATTTTGCACACCCAAACTCCCACCTGTGTACGTCGGAAAGGGGGTTACCAACATGTTCATATACAGTGTTCCTAGTATGTAGAATGATGGAACGTGTGAAATTTCAGTTATTTGATATTGTATGCAATGCAAAGCCCAGAACTAGGGTTTTCTTGGTGTTCCAACACGTTTCTTGTTGGCTATTCTCACACGTTTCCGACATTCATGCGCCAAGTGGTCCTAGTATGTAGATTCTTGGGAAAAGCATTTGCATGACTCGTGAATTTATTATTTCCTTCGTTTATAATTCCTGTGAATAAACAACCAATTTATGACGCTTTTTACTCGATTTACTGGCAATCCCCAACCTGTCCCAACAAACTACGAAGGGTCCCCAACATATTCTGAAACATGCTTAAATTATTTACATTTTTTGTCCTTCGATAGTGTGGATTTGACAATTAACATGGGATATGCTGTCATACTCTAAATACCCAAGAATGTACACAACAAACATCTTCTAGGTCCTGTAACACATAGGGTTTCCCTGTGATAGAACCATGAAAACAGCCCTCAAAGAAAAGCACTGTAACCATCTACCAGGAATTTCAAGTTAGATATTTAACTGTCCTTATGAAATATAGTTTTTCGACACCAACTTGGGTAGTTTGTAGCGCTACGGCCAAGCGTCCTAATTTGCTTATTATCGCTCCGACTGTTATCTTGTATAGAATAAAAACGTTTGGAAATGGTCTACGGATCTTAAATATGTTGTGTAAGGGGGGGGGGGGTCCCACCTGGGTAAGGACACGGCTTTTAGCATACGTTAGGTGGGTTTTTTAAGTTAGCTTCTCCCGTCGTACTCGTAGGTAAGGAAACTTTTGTGTAAGGGGGGGTGGGGTCTGGGGGGGCGCAGCCCCCCTGGGTAAGGATACGGCTTTTAGCATAGGTTAGGTGGGTTTTTTTAAGTTAGCTTCTCCCGCCAAAATCGTTTTTAGAACGACGGCCACAGTTCAGAATATTCCCGTTTTCTACGGAATCTGGCCGTCACCCTACAAAAGCTCCCCAACTTTGTTCAAAAGATCTAAAATAACACTTAGAACACCTCTTAGTTTCTCAGAGAAGATCAAGGTTTATAAATATTACCAATACAGCTTTAGAAATTTACCATTACCTACAAAAAATATGGCATAGCATATTCTTAAATAAAATACAAACTAGAAAAATATTCACAACCGGAACACTTCCACATGCAGAACTAAAGTATAAAAGAACTAGCCTACCCAACAAAAAAATAGGCCAGCCTACCACTAGCCTGCTGTACAGGTGACATTTCCAAGGCTTATCTTCACCACGGGATAGTAGGTTAGGCTTAGGCTACGCAACCCTACCTTTCAGCAGCAAGAGATAGGCCTAGATTACTTCACTTTGTCACAATGGTCGAGTACTGACAATGATAAAATGTGGAAAAGAGAAGATTTAAATCCCCCGCCATAGGACAGACCCAAACACCAACTGCGTCTTGTTGTCGATATTTTCGACGCTTCCTTTACACTTGGTTTTATCACTTTTTCCATCTATTGTGGCTCATTCAGCGCCTATGAGATTCAAAGAATTATGTAGATAAAAAATCGAGTGACAAACCTCCGAAACCCCGTTAAAATTATCCATTATTTAGGCGAAATTTGCTCCCCTTCCCGCTACATGTCGAGGAAAAACAACAAGGCTCGGTTGGTTGTGTCTACTGATAATCATTCGACGGTAAATAAGTTATCAAAAAAAATTAATAATCACCAATTAAATTCAATATTAGGTTATGATAAATATCATTATTATCTATAAATATAAAGATATCTCAAAATAAATCTGAACAAGAAAAATTATATACAAGGCATTTTAGTGACGTCATAGGACCTTGATTCACCTTAGACTGTATTGCTCAGAGATAATTCTTACCGAAATGTCTCTTCAGTGTTTGAAAAATGTTAATCACTTCTCTGTTATGAAATATTCCAAAATACAATAAAGATTGTCTTTTTAGATTTAAAATGTATAATTACTGTCTGTACTTTTTTTTTAATTATTGAAGACCATCAATTTCTTGCCTGTTCATTTACAACTTTCATGAAATCTTGGTATATGTAGTAATTATTTTTCTATATTTCTCTATAGATAAGTTTTTTTTTTTTATAATCATATATGTCAGTCTGCATTGTTTCTCCTTTTTTCGGTGTCACAGTAAGCAAAGTGGTATATTACGTCTTGCTTCCTTAAGTTTTTATTCATTCTTGCTCACACATTTACCAATTATTCGTTCATTATTTTCTATTCCCTTTTATGGATCTTTGCTATAGCCATTTATTTTTCATACCGGAATAAAACCTATAAAAGAACTTATTACAAGATAAGCAAGGGCAAGAGAGACTCTTTAGCTATGGTAAGCAGCTCTTCTATGAGGACACTCTAAAATCAAACCATTGTTCTGTAATCTTGGGTAGTGCCATAGCCTCTGTACCATGGGCTTCCACTGTCTTGGGATAGAGTTCTCTTGCTTAAGGATACACTCGAGCACACTATTCTATCTAATTTCTCTTCCTCCTGTTTTGTTAAAGTTTTTATAGTTTATTTAGGAAATATTTATTTCATTGTTAATTATCTTAAAATTTTCTAGTTTTCCTTGTTTCCTTTCCTCACTGAGCTATTTTCCCTGTTGGAGCCCCTGGGCTTATAGCATCCTGCTTTTACAACTAGGGTTGTAGCTTAGCAAATAATAATAATAATAATAATAATAATAATAATAATAATAATAATGTATTACTGGTGTTGGGTTTAGTACTCAATACAACAGAGAAACCCTAGTTGATTACATTTTTATTCTTGATTTGTCTCTATGTACTCAAAATACCTGATTGCATTTAAAGTACGGTCCAATGGTATTTTCCCTTACTTTTATTTTGATTAGCAATTCATAATAGTTACAATGCCAAAATTTCTGGCAAATGAATTAATGCATAACTAGTCTATCAAACCAGTGCAATATTTACTATCCACCTACAGTTTATTATTTCTTAATCACGCACTTCTTATCTATAATAGTAATTTATGGACATTACAATTCTTATCTTGAATAAACCCTTTTAATATATCCATCCACAAAAATAAAATCTATTTCTAAAAGAATGCCTGAATAAACTAGAACTAGAAACAAATGTTAACACAAGACACACGAGTGACAAACATAGGCTATCTGAACCAAGAACAAATAGTAAATTTGGTGAAAGGGCTTTTAGCTACTGTGCGCCTAGACATTATAATAAACTGCCAACTGAAATGAAGGACCTAAAGGGAGCAATTGAATTTAAGAAGAAACTAAAGACATTACTTTTCACAAGATCATATGATTTGGAAGATGCTACAATCAAAGAATTGTATAAGTTATAATGAAAATGTTTCGTTAGATGATTAATATGGAACCGCCCGAGAAGTAGTAGTTCACTCGACTTTAGTGGAGGGTTGGATCTAAACCCAAAACAAGTAAAGTAAGTAAAGTAATGATATTAACACAGTGTCCACTAACTTTATTTTCTATTGTACTATTTTAACAATCGACATCTGGCATATTATTATTATTATTATTATTATTATTATTATTATTATTATTATTATTATTATTATTATTATTATTACTTGCTAAGCTACGATCCTAGTTGGAAAAGCAGGATGCTATAAGCCCAGGGGCTCCAACAGGGAAAATAGCCCAGTGAGGAAAGGAAACAAGGAAAAATAAAATATTTTAAGAACAGTAACAACATTACAATCAATATTTCCTATATTAATTACAAAAAAAATTAACAAAACAAGAGGAAGAGAAATAAGTTAGAAGTGTGCCCGAGTGTACCCTCAAGCAAGAGAACTCTAATCCAAGACAGTGGAAGGCCATGGTACAGAAGCTATGGCACTACCCAA
The DNA here is from genome assembly GCF_036898095.1 of Palaemon carinicauda. Classification (NCBI taxonomy): domain Eukaryota; kingdom Metazoa; phylum Arthropoda; class Malacostraca; order Decapoda; family Palaemonidae; genus Palaemon; species Palaemon carinicauda. The sequence continues at coordinate 6,608,948 of NC_090757.1, forward strand.
GACTAGAGAACGCTGGTTTGATTTTGGAGTGTCCTTCTCCTAGAAGAACTGCTTACCATAGCTAAAGAGTCTCTTCTATCCTTACCGAGAGGAAAGTGGCCACTGAACAATTACATTGCAGTAGTCAACAGCTTGAGAGAAGTAAAATTGTTTGGAGTGTGAATATCTGGTGTCCATGTTTTCTCTTCAGCAGTAAATTGTATCTCATTAAATTCCTTATATATGAATGATATGGCTCCTTTCTTTTTTCAGTTTACCTCCGACATGATCTTTCATAAAAGTATACTGTTACTTTAAGGACCGCTTTCCTGGTCCTATCGCGTAGGGGAACGAGTCTCTACAAGAACTACAAAATCAGTTTATCGTCTACATTCTTAGGTATTTTGCAAATCACATTGCATTACGTGTTTATTGTCAAAGCCACATTATCGAAACTCTTGGAGAACGAGTCTTCGTTTTCTTCTTGAACAAAATATTTCTCATTTATCAGTTCTCGAATTAGAATATTTTTTTTTTGTTCTCATAACAGATTGAATAATTACATAGGTGATATTTATGACAACCTTAGCATCCATGGTCTGTATAACTTATAATATCTTAAATTCAAAATCATGTGCGTTGCAATTTCTGGTGATTCCCAGACTCGGGTTCGAGTCCCGCTCAAAGTTGTTAGTTTTTTTTGGTTGCCGCAACCTCACCATCCTTGTGGGCTTAGGATGGGGGGTGGGGAGGGGCGGTTGGGGGAGCCTATAGGTCTAACTGTTGCGTCATCAGCAGCCATTGCCTGGCCCTCCTTGGTCCTAGCTTGGGTGGAGAGGTGGCTTGGGCGCTGATCATATGTATATATGGTCAGTTTCTAGGGTATTGTCCTGCTTGCTAGGACAATGTTACTGTCTCTTACCTCTGCCATTCATGAGCGACATTTAAACCTTTATGGTATTCAGGTTTGCTCAAACTAGGCGCTGTATGACCGACTTTTGATCAGAGTGTTTTTCGTAATAATTGTTCCTTTCAAGTATAAGAAAATTTTACAAAATGCTTTAGAAATATCATAAGAAATTTACACCTTGTAGCCTCTACAAAAGATGACATTTCGATATCTTCGGCCACGCCATCGTAATCTCATTCTGATGACGAGGATTCCATGGTTCTTAGCGGGGAAGAAGAACAAGGTAAAAACAAAGAGAGCTTCTACCTTTTACAGTAGTCTACTTTTATAAAGTCCTGAAGGAGCTGTGAATCGAGTCGAACAAAAGAATATTAATAACAGTGACCGAGGTATGATAATGGGCATGCCCTATTACGGCGGTTTACTGAACTTCTCAATGAAGAGGTGTGAATAAAAAAAAAGTTGTTATTCGTGGAATTGAAATCGTAAATAGAGAAGAAAATTCTTAGCTCTTGGTAGGAAGGGAAATGGTATTTTAGTTTATCAACATAAACAAGAATCATTATAGATATGTCCTATCTCTGGCTGTATTTAGAACATTGGAGAGAGAGAGAGAGAGAGAGAGAGAGAGAGAGAGAGAGAGAGAGAGAGAGATTCTGGTAGTAAGGAAAAAGATATCTTAGTTTCTGTAACAAAAACGAAAATTATAATAGATACTCTTATGTCTTATCTTTGGCGGGACAAAGAACAATGAAACGAGAGAGAGAGAGAGAGAGAGAGAGAGAGAGAGAGAGAGAGAGAGAGAGAGAGAGAGAGAGAGAGAGAGAGAGAGCATAAGCCTAGCTGACATGGTTTACCAACACATCTAATCAGCCATTCAGAGAGTGTTTTAGACTAAAATTTACATCTAGACAAGCGGTAGTTTTGGCAAGAAATTCATTCAATAGGAAAAATTATGAAATTATTGAATGATTTCAACTGAATATATGGAGTTTATGATATTGAATCTCATAAATTGGTGAAACATTTGTCAAATTTTTCATTGAATAAAAAGCAAATGAGAAAGTTTTAAAATTTTTGGTGATCAATCTTTTCTAGTCTTGGGTAGTGCCATAGCCTCTGTACCATGGTCTTCCACTGTCTTGGGTTAGAGTTCTCTTGCTTTAGGATACACTCGGGGACACTATTCTATCTTATTTCTCTTCCTCTTGTTTTTTCTTTTAAAGTTTTTGTTTTAATGTTACTGTTCTTATAAAAATTTTTCCTTGTTTCCTTTCCTCACTGGGTTATTTTCCCTGTTGGAGCCCCTGTGCTTATAGCATTCTGCTTTTCCCATTACGGCTGTAGCTTAGCAAGTAATAATAATAATAATAATAATAATAATAATAATAATAATAATAATAATAATACACCAAATAGTCTTGCCTAGTCTTTACAGATTCTCCTCTGTCCTCATACATCCGGCAACACTTGAGATTATCAAACAATTTTTCTTCACCCAAGGGGTTAACTACTGTATTGTAATTGCTCAGTAGCCACTTTCCCCTTGGTAAGAGTAGAAGAGACTCTTCAGCTATGGTAAGCAGCTCTTCTAGGAGAAGGACACTCCAAAATCTAACCATTATTCTCTAGTCTTGGGTAGTGCCATAGCCTCTGTACCATGGTCTTCCACTGTCTTGTGTTAGAGTTCTCTTGCTTGAGGGTACACTCGGGTAGACTATCCTATCTAAATTCTCTTCCTCTTGTTTTGTTAAGGTTTTTAATAGTTTATTTTACTTTTCCTAGTTTCTTTCCTCACTGGGCTTTTATCCCTGTTGGATCCCCTGTGCTTATAGCATCCTGCTTTTCCAACTAAGGTTGTAGCTTAGCAAGTAATAATAATAATAATAATAATAATAATAATAATAATAATAATGTTTCAATTATTTCATTCTACCATGTGTTGAGTATCATTCTCCTGACTGGTCTTCAAGTGGTGACTCTCATCTTGATTTGTCAGACAAAAACTGGTTGTCTATCAAATTCCTTATGCCTGATTTGGATATTAATCTCTGGCACCGTCGTTCAGTTAGTTCTGTATATATTGTATAAGATTATATATATATATATATATATATATATATATATATATATATATATATATATATATATATATATATATATGTATATAGTGTGTGTGTGTGTGTGTGTGTGTGTGGGCGTGCGTGCGCAAGTGCACAAAATCCCTAATGCAGATTGATGACCATAAACATGAGGATTAAGTGTAACAGCTGCACGTAAAACACTTGCATATTTGGAAACAAGTGTTCTAGATGCAATAGGAGAACGTCCACTAGTCACTTAAGATATGTTTAGATTCCTCCGCTATTTTGCTAACATTTACGTAGAAAATATCGATGTTTATTAAACGGGATTTAGAATAAGGGGTTGATATATATCTTGAAAACCGCAAAGTTAAAGTATTAATATCAAACGTTGAATCTGAGACAAGGAAACTAACCAAAAGAGTGCCCCAAGGCAGTGTACTAGGCCCTCTCCTGTTTGAAATTTACACGATTGAACTAACAAATATACTTGAAACTCACAGAGTTAAGTTTAAAATATACGCTGATGATACACAATTCTATTTCCTAATAGCATCAGTTGATGAAGCTGAAAGAAAGAGACATGAAATAATGAATGACATTAAGGCTTGGATGTTAACAAAAAAGCTCAAGCTCAATGAAGATAAAAGTGAATGTATTATTTTTGGAAATGAAAAAGATATAAAAAGAATTGAATGCTTCCAAAGAATTGAAATAGGTCAATCGATCATTGACCTAAAGAAATCCGTCAGAAATCTTGGAGTAATCATGGATGATAGACTGACAATGAATGAACATATAAATAATATGGTAAGAAATTGTAACTATCACATTAAAAACATAGCATTTATTAGTAAATACTTAGATGAAAAATCTATGGCCATACTCATTAATCACCACATATTTTCAAGAATTGATTACTGCAACTCACTGTTCTATGGCTTACCAAATTATCAGCTGAAGAAAATTCAGAGAGTACAAAACAGAGCCGCTAGATTAATAAAAGGACTACACAATAGAGATAGAATTACCCCTGCACTAATTAAATTACACTGGCTTCCGGTAAAGGCGAGAATTGAATACAAGCTACTCTTACTAACGTTTAAGATACTGAACCAAAATGAACCAAAATATCTGAAAGAATGGCTGAACAAACTAGAAATAGAAACAAATGTTACCATAAGACACATGAGTGACAAACATAGACTGTCTGAACCAAGAACAAATAGTAAATTTGGTGAAAGGGCTTTTAGCTACTGTGCGCCTAGAGTCCTAGACATTATAATAAACTGCCAACTGAAATGAAGGACCTAAAGGGAACAATTGAATTTAAGAAGAAACTAAAGACATTACTTTTCACAAGATCATATGATTTTGAAGATGCTACAATCAAGGAATTGTATAAGTTATAATGAAAATGTTTCGTTAGATGATTGATATGGACCCGCCCGAGAAGTAGTTCACTCGACTTCAGTGGAGGGTTGGATTACCCAAAACAAGTAAACAAGTAAGATCGAAGAAGAAGTCTTACGGGCTGCCAACGCAAGAGCCCGTATCTTACGCAAGGTAGAGCGATATAAAACGATCGAACAAGATCGAAATACTGAAGGAATCTGATCAAACAGAAACTATGAGTGAAGTTATGAATGTAAAATTCAAGTAGGCATATTCTTACGAGTAAGATGGAGGCAACAAAAGTGCTGATACGTCAATACATTTCAAATACTGATCAAGATTGCAGCGAGTGTCAGCATCGGTCTAACGTGAAAATATATGATAGACTCAAATAGATTGAATACGATACCTTTCAGTGATTTTGTTGGTGAAACCTACCAATCTGTCGAAGTAATCTCCTCTTGGAGATTACCTTCGTGTATCTTTTCATGGAGTGAGTCAATATACCCAAGCAGCTTTGTAACACCCAATAGGCGACTCCCTCTCAAATATTGTCTGCATTGATTGAGACTTGACTCTACCTCCATTTTATATCAATGTAAAAAGACCATCAAGTTGCCCTTCCATCGGCCTGAGAGAGAGAGAGAGAGAGAGAGAGAGAGAGAGAGAGAGAGAGAGAGAGAGGGGGGGGGCTCTATCAAGCGACGATTGTAAATTGAAAAATTAGTTACCATTAGTCGTGATAAAACCTCAGATTAGTCAACGTTACTCAAATTAGCCACGGAGAAAAACATTCGTAGCTGTACATTCCATAAAGAAAAACGAAATAAAAATTATATACTAACTCTTCAATAACAGGTTTCCTTTTTTTCTTTTTTTTTCTTTTTGCAAATGTTTCGGTTAAAACTAGTTTAAGCCCGAAGCCATATTAGTAGAATGGTTCAACAAGTACTTACCAGTTAAAACTAGTTTATTGCATTTTAATAGTACCTGGATGCAAGTCATAAACCAGGGAAAAAAATTTGAATAGTTCGCATGAAAATATTAGCTTCTATGCAATAACAATTTACGAATGACAGCCCTACGAAGAGGTAACGCACAGTGTGAATCGGCCTTATAACGAATCATTCTTTTAACGGCTCGTGTATTCATATATCATACTGAAAACTATGTTCTTTGATATTTGTAAAAATATTTAGAATTATATCTTTTTTATTCAAGTATAGACCATTGTTGTTTTGTGAAAATAATTGCAAATTGTTTCTCTGTTAGTACGATATTTTAGGCACCGATATACTCATACCATCGCCAGCTTGCCAGAGATTGTCCATAAACGGGTACAGGTCACTCATGAATGGCAGAGGCAAGGGACAGTGACATTGCCCCATCGAGCAGGACAATGTCTTAGAGACTGATCAGCGTGCAAGCCTCCTCTCCACCTAAGCTAGGACCAAGAAGGGCCAGGCAATGGCTGCTGATGACCTGGCAGATAGACCCAAGATCTATACATATATAGACTTGGATAGACCTATATGCTCCTACAAAGCCCCCATCCTTAACTCACAAGGATGGTGAAGTTGCAGTGACCAAAGGAAATAACGAGTTTGAGCGGGACTCGAAACCCAGTCTGGCGGTCCACAGTCAGGGACGTTACCACATCGGCCACCACATCCCTGATTTAGGAAAAGAGAAGTATCTGTCAAAGTTGGACCAAGTACATTTCTAGAATTATTTTGGGATTCAGTTTTTTGATAAAGATGATTAGGTTAACTAGAGCCGTAATAAAAGAAGTACGTTGGCCTATGGGAGCAAGGGCTGTTGGCCTATGGAAGCAAGGGCTTTTGGCCCTGGAGCAGCCTATGTCCTTAAGCAGACCTGCTGTGCTAATCAGAAACAGCCAGGGTAAAGCAGGGTTTACACGATCAAACGATTCGTCGAACCCGATTGACGAACCTGCTTGTCAAACGGTTCGAAGAGGTGGAGTCAACCACAAATGCATAAGGTTTGTGGACAATGAAGCCCCGCCCACAAAAGTCAGGCGAGAACAGACTTTCTTCGAACCGTTCGACGAGCGTGTTCGACAACCGAATACCCGAATACACGTTCGATCATCACTTGAATTCAAACACTTATCTGTCGAACCGCGTTCGACGAACCGTTCGACCGTGTAAACCCGTCTTAAGCTATTTTCCATGATTGGCACTGGAGCTACCTGTAGCAAATTCATCTGGCCTTAAGTCAGCATTGGCGCCTGAAGAAATCAACAAAGTTTACCCTCTTGTGTAAAGCATATAGCTATTATACAGATAATTGTATCTCCAAGAGACTGCAACCTGGCATGAAATAAGAAAGCTAAACATCTTTAACTTCATGTTTAACTAATAATTCGGTTTTTAAGAAATTATACTCTAATGTTGGTTCAAAGAGGTGTTTTGGAGCTTAGCTTTGACTCTCTTATGTCATAGGATAGAATCTTTGTATAATGACATACCTTGGATATATCAAGACATGCAAACGAAAAGAATAAAAGTCTATGCTTAAAAAATGAGTTCACGGTTAGTGCGTTTATTCACTCTCAAATATTTTTTTTTTCAAGTGATTTATAGTTTGAATGATATTATCATTATCTTCACTAGCCGAGTTAAAACCATAGTTGGAAAAATAGAGTACTACAAGCCCCAGGGCACCTACAGGGAAAACAGTTCAGTGCGGAAAGGAAATAGAGAAATAACGAATAAACTATTGTATATATGAAAACTAATATAAAGATAAAAAAATGAATCATGTTCAGTAACAACGTTAAATAGATAAATCATGAATAAACTATTAAACGAGACTTGTGTCAGCCTATTCAACAGAAAAGCATTTCACAATCTGATCACAGCTGGAATGAAACTTGTAGCATGCCGAGTAATATTGACCCTCAAGGAGAGGGTAAGCCTATTAAAATTAACTACATACTAAGTAGGCCTATTATGTACTGAATCATCTGAATGGTGCATGATGGGAAGATATAAATGCAAATGAGGGTCAGAGTGAGGAAATATCTTGTTGCAAGTAACTGAATGACGGAGGTAAAGATTAATATCAAGACCAGGTATAAGAAATTTAATAGACCGCGAGATTTTGTTCAATAAATTAATGAGAGTCAGCAGCTGAAGACCAGCCAAGATAACGATATTTAAAACATGGCAGAATGAAAGCATTACAATATTTTCTCAGGACTTCCATGGATTTTAAATGTGTGTGTGTGTGCGTATGCTTTAGTTTATGCATTAGACCCAAGTTTATTACTCAACTGCAACTTTGCACTTACAAAGTAATGCTCCTCTTGTAAGTTCAAGGGCCCAACCTCAGAATTCTACTGTGAGACTAAACTTGTAATCTCATGTTTGATAGTAACTGCTAATATTCTCAATCTTAGAACTCAAGTATAATCGTAGGTTCGACCTGATATCAGTGTATCTTTCATGCAAGAATATAGCCATTTTCTTTTTGCAGGCAAAGATCATTGAGCTATGAAATTTTGAATATAAATTCGTTCTTTAAATAGTTTTCTTATTTAATTCAATTATTTTTCTAGATTCTTGAACGCTTATCCAGAAAAGTGATGCATGAGACTATACATCCAGTTCATTTTTCGTGATTTGAATGATACTTGACAAAATGGATTTTGAGCCCGGACTGTTTCCTTTGAAAACAAGCATCGTTGTAAATTTGTATGTCATTCTAAGAGATGATTTACGTTTGAAAGTCTTTTGATTTTTTATGCATAAATAAATATCTTTAGGTTTACGATTTGTACTATACTCTCACCCTGACCTTTTTTTCTAACTTAAGATATACAATTTTTTAAAGCTATCTAAGGCTCTTGTTATTATTATTATTATGGCTAGCTGAAACCGTAGTTGGAAAAGTTCAATGTTACAAGGAAAAGCAGCCCTGCTTCTCACTTCGGGCTGCCATTAGCGCATGAGCCCGTGGCTTGACCTTTTTCATGTAATTCTCGTTCTAATAGCAGTAGCCCGTCAGAAAACAAATAGAATAAAATACAGAACATAAAAGAGAACTAATAAAACAAGTTAGTTTAGATAAAAATGTCAAACATTCAAGAAATATGTTGAAAATAAAAGGAAACTTATGTCAACTGATTAAAAAGAAAACATTTGCACGAAGTTTGAATTTCAGAAGTTCCAGCAATTCAACCTGTTTCAATTTTGATTGAGAAGATAATTCCAGAATTTGATCACAGCTAGGATAAAACGCTTATTATTTTGTGTAGTATTGAGCCTTACCAAAGAAAAGGCATATATATCATAATTAACTCTACAGTACAGTATACCTAGTAATATGTGGTGAATTGGATACATATGGGTAGATCTGAATGCAAACGTGGGTTATGATATAGAAATCCTAAATAGAACGTATAGTACAACGAGGTAATAGAGCGACAATAACAGTTATTGATATTCAGATCAGGAATAGGGAGTGTGATAACCTAGGAATTTAAGATGAGAGGTAGTTGTTAAGATGAGAGTCTGCTGCTGTAAACCAGACAGGAAATCATAAAATAATTGAAGCATATAAGCATTTTAAACAACAACTCTTTAACTGAGTCCGTTTTAATTTATTCACTTTCCAAAAGGCAATGAGCTTTATCTTTTTCTTTATTTATTTATTTTTTTTTTTTTTTTTTTTTACTAAAGAAGCACGTCTACAATCATCTGTAAATCAGACAGTGTCATTGAAACAGCAATGCCACACCCAACTATTTTGACAAATTTTCATTAACTTGTCTTTTAACAGCTGTGATTAATTCGAATCCAAAAGATACACAAAGATGTCATTCCTATCTGTTTGAAAATGTATGTATGTATGTATGTACAGTATGTATGTATGTATGTATGTCACTGTCATCATCAGCTGTTTATAGTCAACTGCAGGACAAAGGCTTCAGACACATGCATACATACATATATACATACATACATTCACACATACGTACATACATACACAAATACATACACACACACACACACACACACATATATATATATATATATATATATATATATATATATATATATATATATATATATATAAAGAGTAGGACACTCCAGGGACAGCCCGTTTAATCTTATGCAAACTTAAAAGATACTCAGATATTCCACTAGAGAACCATGACTAAGACAAATGAAGATAGAAATATTTCGTTATGGTGAATTTATTGCTCACTAGAGGAACTGATTAAATTTTGATACTTCTGCTTATTTCTATTACTTGAAGAACTTTGATTCATATTTTAATTTATCTTAAATTAAAATGAATGAGGCTACACACAAGCCTGGTAATTGCTTAGACCCCCTGACACTTGCGCGCATTTTTGCCACGCACTGGCACGCATTGATGCGCGCCAGTGCGTGCCACTTTTTGGCACGCACTGGTGTTTTTCGCGCACTGTTCACGACCAGTTCACTCCAGTTCGCGCATCGTTCACGCGACGTTCACGCGACGTTCACGCGATGGCACGAATTGGCACGCGTAGTTCGCGCATCGTTCACGACACGTTCACGCGAGTTCACTCATCATTCCGCATCGTTTCCGCATTGGTCACGCCAGTTCACGCCAGTTCACGAATTGGCCACTCCATATAAAAACGGGGCTTCTCCAACCCGAGGACATTCTTGGATTGGGTTCGGAAGAGACAACAATGCTTTCTGTCAGAGACACCATTGCATTGAGGAGAAGAAACGTATCTTTTTCGTTTGTATTTTTTGTTGCCCTTTATTTTAGTTTCAATAAAAAAGCATTTGATTTACATATAAATAGCAGACATGAAATATGTACAAGTATTAAGAAAGCATTTTATTTTAACATTAAAAGCAGCAAACATGAAAAGTTTTTAGGCTGTTGATTTTAAGGTAATAGAGAAAAAAAGTGTGTTGAAATAAGAAATCATTTTATTTTTACATTAAAACTGCAAACAGAAAAAATTTGTTTTGCCCTTCATTTTAAGGTAATAAAGAAGAATAAGTATGTTGATGAAATAAAACATCATTTTATTTTTACATTCAAACAGCAAACTTAAAAATTTCTTGGGTTTATTTTTCAGTTCATTTTTATTCAAAACAAAAGTTTTGGGTCTTGATTGGTAATAGAGGAAAATAAGTGTGTGCATGAAATAAGACATCATTTTATATTTACATTCAAACAGCAAATATAAACAATTATTAGGTTTATTTTTCTTTCCTTTTCATTAATTTTTTCGTTTCCTTTTTGTTTCTCTTCATTATAAAGTTATAGAAATAGTTTGAAATAAGACATAATTTTATTTTTACATTCAAACAGCAAATATAAAAATTTATTAGGTTTATTTTTCTTTCCTTTTCATTAATGTTTTCGTTTCCCTTTTGTTTCTCTTCATTATAAAGTTATAAAAATAGTTTGAAATAAGATATAATTTTTTTCACATTAAAACAGCAAATATAAAAATTTATTAGGTTTATTTTTCTTTCCTTTTCATTAATTTTTTCGTTTCCTTTTTGTTTCTCTTCATTATAAAGTTATAAAAATAGTTTGAAATAAGATATAATTTTTTTTCACATTAAAACAGCAAATATGAAAATTTATTAGGCTTATTTTTCTTTCCTTTTCATTAATTTTTTCGTTTCCTTTTTGTTTCTCTTCATTATAAAGTTATAGAAATAGTTTGAATTTTTAAGATATAATTTTGTTTCACATTAAAACAGCAAATATAAAAATTTATTAGGTTTATTTTTCTTTCCTTTTCATTAATTTTTTCGTTTCCTTTTTGTTTCTCTTCATTATAAAGTTATAGAAATAGTTTGAAATAAGATATCTTTTTTTTTCACATTAAAACAGCAAATATAAAAATTTACTAGGTTTATTTTTCTTTCCTTTTCATTAATATTTTCGTTTCCTTTTTGTTTCTCTTCATTATAAAGTTCACGCCACTTCCCGCATCGTTCACTCCAGTTCACTCCAATTCACGCCAGTTCCCTCACTGTTCACTCCAGTTCACTCCAGTTGGCGCATCGTTCACGGCCATTTAGTGCGTGCCAATGCGTGCCACAAACTTTAAACATTTCAAAGTTTTGGGCCCGCATGGCACGCATTGGTACGCTCTGGCACGCGAGTTTCCGCACTGTTCACGACATTTTCACGGCTCGTTCACGCGAGTTCGCGCATCAATGCGTGCCAGTGCGTGCCACGAATGCGTGCAAGTGTCAGGGGGGCTTTAGCTTTTATGTTTAGCTTTTGTATAGTAGTTTGCTTCTTATTTGTCTGAAAACAGAATTAACTCTCTTAGGAAAAGCTATATAACAATGCTCTGACTTTTTAACGTCGAATTCTACAGAGAAATGTAAAAACAAGTTTCGCAAGATAGAAGATGGCAAAATACAGAAAAAAGAAAGAAAAAAAATCTTATTAAGAATAAAAGATTTTTTTTTCACTGCTACTTAATATTCTCTTGCAATTTAGAGTTGCAAACATAAAACCTTTGAAATTTTTATTCTCATGGATTAACATACAAGTTACAGCAGTGAAGGGACTCGGTGAAAATGTTTAAGAACTAATACTGGTGAACTACGTATTTGTTAAAATTTCAACCTTGTTTTACTATACGTATAAACAAAATGTTTAGGTAGCAATAATTACTAGTTAGATGAATGGGTTATGCATAATACACATAAATCATATTTAAAGAACTCAATTACAAAGTAAGCACTATCTAGCTCAGGGGAGGGACGTAGACCTAGGCCTACGTAGAATGTATATGTTTTTGCCTTATATATACTTCAATTTATGGATAGCTGTTTGTATAGTTTTGAATGTTGATATTATAAATATATATTGTACACAGACCCCCAACTGATCCAAACAGTTGGCCTATTTTTGTCCGGCAAAGGGATTCCATTAAATCTTTCCATGCAATTTCAGACAAGCCAAAGGAAAACGTCTTCAGTTATAAAGCTCGACAGCTCTCAGATCATCAGAAAAAGTTCTCCATTATTGCGACTTACATAGCTAATACAGGTGGTCTCAAATGGCTAGCTATTTTTTGTAAGCTAATATAATTGGATCGGATATTTGATCACCATATTTGTAAAGCTTCAACGCGTGACTTCATTTGGGCGGGAAAACCATGTCATGATAAACAACATTGAAGATTGAATGTGTAAAGCTCGATATTGTTTATAAAATAGCTAGTATTCTTTATCATAATAAACAATCATACGTTCATTTGAATGATCTTTAAAGGTTTACAATGAAAATTTATTTTGATTGTTGTCCTGTTATGTCATATTACGTATTCTATTCGCATACATCGGTGCTATCAAATAACCTGCTTTAAACTTGACATTTTTCATTAAGAATGGAAAACGAACAACTTTACCACTTTACTAAAAACATTAAGATATATTTGCATGCATTTCGTAACCTCGTCATGATATGAGATGAAAAAAATCAATTTAATAAGTTTTCAACAACATTAGTTGCATTTTTTTCATTATAAACCGAATGATGATAACTTTTGAATTTTATAATAATAAACCAGTAAAGCAAAAGAGATAAGATAATGATAATTAATTGTCTGCATTCCGTAACATTTTGAAATTGAAATTGTTCAACGGATTTTGTTACGAAAGGAGGACCCAGGTTTGAATAGTTGATAACGATTCTTTTTTTAGGTACATACTTGACCTTAGCACAATATTTCTCATTTCTTTGATCTTTCGTTTTCTATTCTGACATTTATAACTTCGGGAAATTATAGTTTTTTTTTCTAAGTCCATGTAACGGTTAAGGTTAAAAACTCCTCGGTCTAAGATTATGTGAAACTAATAAACCAATTACTGATGTGTTGTTTTTCCTAGAATCATCCCATTCTAATAAAAATTGTTTGATATATATATATATATATATATATATATATATATATATATATATATATATATATATATATATATATATGTGTGTGTGTGTGTGTGTGTGTGTGTGTGTACTATATTTGAGTATCACACAGTATTCCAGTGATGTCTGGGCATATTTAGGCAAGAAAATTTGGGAATACAAAGAGGTGTTAAGAAAACCGAGAGAAATGATAGGAATTACAATTTATCAGTGGAATGATAACTAAATATTTGTGTATGTGTATGTATGAGTTCTATATTTGAATATACAAACAATATTCCAGTAATGTCTGGAAATGTAAAACCAAGAGATTCCATTCTACCTGATGAAAGGCTGTATAACATGAATGGTTATGCATTGCAGTTCGCTGCATTATACAATTTGTGTTCCACATAAGATGGAACAAGGTCTCGCTTTGTTCTGGAATGACTCAAATGAAAATAGACCCACTATATAGGCCTACTGTTAATTATGTCAATAGGAGAACATTTCAACGATTGACTAATTAATTTCACTGCTCCCCAAAGACTAAATGTAAAAAAAAAATGTCTCTAATTAATGTTACTACCACATGGACAAATACTGCAGCTTTTATTTAGCAATCAGTATTTGGATCGTGTCTAACCCTCGGAAGAAATATGAATTTACCAAAATTGAATAAATTTCCACTAATGTTTGGCACCCCCAAATAGTGTGTTTCCTGAAAAGTGACAGACAAGGTATATTATATATATTATTCCTCCAAGGTCCATCTCCATCACCGCCAGTGGCTTTGGATATAACGAGTTTATAAAAAAAAAAATCCACCATCCTTTGCTACCTCAAATAGTTTCTAGAAAAGTAAACAATGATTACGTTATATTGTACCTAATATTCCTCCAAGGTCCATCCCTAATTCCCCACCACCGCCAGTGTCTTGGAATAGTATTTTCAACCTATCTCAAGGGGTCGTTGTCAGGAGTCTCAGCCTTCAGGAGTCAGGACTATAAGTTAAACCCTGACTAAAAATTTTGTCAGTCACCCGCCAGACGCGGTCTGAGGTGGTCATGTTACTGTTGCCTAGGTGAAGGTTGGTCCTCTCGCGCGCGAGTGTTGCACCGTCTTGAAGTGGTCGAATGTTACCCAAAGTGAGATATTGCTGGATTGGGAAAGACGTTCATTGTCAGTTTGCATTTAATCAAGTTATAAGTTTACTCTGAAACTTATTTAACTTCATTTAAATTGTAAGCGTGTTTAGTGTTGTAAGTTGAATAAGAAACTTGAAGAAGAATTTTTGAAGCTGTTGGCGTTAAGGACTCAGAAAATAAGTTTATAGTTATCTTTCAATAAGGAGCCGTTTCACTTGTGAGAGCGATAGTAGCTACTAGTGAGTGGCCGATAATAGCAGTGATAGTAGCCGCCGTCCGTTTATTGGCAAGTGGTGGTGTGGCCTGGCAGGAAGAACTTTCACTAATTGTTGACATGCAGTATTTGATCACGTGACCTTCATTCCCCCCCATTCACTTAATGCCCCAGCTCGTCACATTGGCTCTCTTTTTAAGTACCGGGGATTTAGGGTAAGTTACTGACTATTGGTTTTGTTAGCATTAAGTTGATGAAATTGTTAGCCTGGGTTTAATTAAGAATTCGCTTGTTATAACGAGTGTTTTGGTACATTGGTAGTTTGATTTAGCTTTTAAGATTCGCTTTGAAACGTTGTTAGTTTAAATTTAGTTTTTAAGATGCGTTTAGAATCAGGTAGTTTAATTTAGCTTTTAAGACGCTCTTTTAAAATCTTTTTGTTTAAATTAGCTTTTAAGATGTGTTTAAAATCAGGTAGTTTAATTTAGCTTTTAAGACGCTCTTTTAATTTTTTTTAGTTTAATTTAGCTTTTAAGATGTGCTTTGAAACGTTGTTAGTTTAAATTTAGTTTTTAAGATGCATTTAGAATCAGGTAGTTTAATTTAACTTTTAAGACGCTCTTTTAAAAATTGTTTGTTTAATTTAGCTTTTAAGATTCGCTTTGAAACGTTGTTAGTTTAAATTTAGCTTTTAAGATGCGTTTAGATTCAAGTAGCTTAATTTAGCTTTTAAGACGCTTGTTAGTTTCATTTAGCTTTTAAGATGTACTTTGAAATTGTTAGTTTAAAGTTAGCTTTTAAGATTTTTCTTTTGAAATATCGGTAGTTTAATTTATCTTTTAAGATAATTAGTGTTTGATACTCTTATGAATATCACAAGTTATGGAATTATAATATCAAAATACATTTCCTGTACACTAGAAAGCATTAAATTCTTTTAAATATTGTAGATTCTGGCATATAAATATTACAAATAAACACCACAAAATAGCAGAATAGCGTGCGTTTATAAGGTAGTTAACAATCAACTAAATGTACATTTGTCGTTTTTCTTGTAATATGTTATGTTTATGGAGTTTTTCAACGTAGGTTGATTGATGCTATTTTTAACTTGGGAATATTCAACCTTTTCAATCAATTGGTTTCTTATTACAATTGCTTAGATTGATAGAAGCCTAGGCCTAGTTTCACTGCTCTATTTTCTATTCGTTCTGTCTTGCAAATTAAAATGCTTATATATATATATATATATATACATATATATGAATATATATATATATATATATATATATATAAATAAATTTATATATATATATATATATATATATATATATATATATATATATAAACACACATAAACAAGGGAATCTTCAGGTTTGAAAATTTGGGAAAAGTTGTTTTGGAAAGGAAAAAAAAATATTTTGTAAAGGAAAAAAAAATATTTTAATAGAATTTTTAAAACTTAATTAAAAACAAAGGGTAGAGAAGTGATGGTTTGTTGTTTTAAGTTGATGAAATAATATTTGTCTTGATAAGAAACAGTTTGGTTGCTTAGATAAGCAACTTTGTTTTGAACATTCAAGGGAGGTAGTGAGTTTGTCAGACAAGGAAAGCAATTTTTGGGTTTTAAGACATACGACGGTTCCTGTTTAAACCGAGCATGGAAATAAATTTCAAGAAGAGACAAAACAGACTAATAAATAAAATGCTCATTTTGATTGGAAAGTTAAATGGACTCGGTTTTAGTGAAGAATAAAAAAAGGCTGGGTTTGAATTGAGGGTAAAAATGCGCTTGGTTTGAATGGAGAATAAAAGAACTTGGTGTGAATCATCATCATCTCCTACGCCTATTGACGCAAAGGGCCTCTGTTAGATTTCGCCAGTCGCCTCTGTCTTGAGTTTTTGATTAATACTTATCCATTCATCATCTCCTAATTCGCTCTTCATAGTCCTCAGCCATGTAGGCCTGGGTCTTCCAACAATTCTAGTGCTTTTATATGAAAGAATTTGATTTGAGGAGGATAAAAGAAGGGACTGTTTTTAATGGAAGGTTGATGGAATTATTTTTTTTAGGAAGAGTAAAAGAAGAGAATGTTTTTCAGGAGGGTAAGAGAAGGAACTATTTTTAAGGAGGGTAAAAGAAGGAACTGTTTTTAAGGAGGTTAAAAGAAGGAACTGTTTTTAAGGAGGGTAAAAGAAGGAACTGTTTTTAAGGAGGGTAAGAGAAGGAACTGTTTTTAAGGAGGGTAAGAGAAGGAACTGTTTTTAAGGAGGGTAAAAGAAGGAACTGTTTTTAAGGAGGGTAAAAGAAGGAACTGTTTTTAAGGAGGGTAAAAGAAGGAACTGTTTTTAATGGAAAGTTAAAGAAATTATTTGTTTTTTTAAGGAGGGTAAAAGAAGGGAATGTTTTTAAGGAGGGTAAGAGAAGGAACTGTTTTTAAGGAGGGTAAAAGAAGGAACTGTTTTTAAGGAGGTTAAAAGAAGGAACTGTTTTTAAGGAGGGTAAGAGAAGGAACGGTTTTTAAGGAGGGTAAAAGAAGGAACTGTTTTTAAGGAGGTTAAAAGAAGGAACTGTTTTTAAGGAGGGTAAGAGAAGGAACTGTTTTTAAGGAGGTTAAAAGAAGGAACTGTTTTTAAGGAGGGTAAGAGAAGGAACTGTTTTTAAGGAGGGTAAAAGAAGGAACTGTTTTTAAGGAGGTTAAAAGAAGGAACTGTTTTTAAGGAGGGTAAAAGAAGGAACTGTTTTTAATGGAAGGTTAAAGAAATTATTTGTTTTTTTATTAAGGAGAGTAAAAGAAGGGAATATTTTTAAGGAGAGTAAGAAAAGGAACTGTTTTTAAGGAGGGTAAAAGGAGGAACTGTTTTTAAGGTGAGTAAAAGAAGGAAGTGTTTTTAAGGAGGGTAAAAGAAGGAATTGTTTTTAATGGAAGGTTAAAGAAATTATTTGTTTTTTAAGTAGGGTAAAAGAAGGGAATGTTATTAAGGAGAGTAAGAAAAGGAACTGTTTTTAAGGTGGGTAAAAGAAGGAACTTTTTTTTAAGGAGGGTAAAAGAAGGAACTGTTTTTAATGGAAGGTTGAAGAAATTATTTGTTTTTTAAGTAGGGTAAAAGAAGGGAATGTTTTTAAGGAGGGTAAAAGAAGGAACTGTTTTTAATGGAAGGTTAAAGAAATTATTTGTTTTTTAAGGAGGGTAAAAGAAGGGAATGTTTTTAAGGAGGGTAAAAGAAGGAACTGTTTTTAAGGAGGGTAAGAGAAGGGAATGTTTTCAAGGAGGGTAAGAGAAGGAACTGTTTTTGAGGAGGGTAAATGAAGTAACTTTTTAAGGAGGGTAAAAGTAGGAACTGTTTTTAATGGAAGGTTTAAGAGATTATTTTTTTTTAAGGAGGGTTAAAGAAGGGAATGTTTTTAAGGAGGGTAAAGGAAGGAACTGTTTTTAAGGAGGGTAAAAGAAGGAACTGTTTTTAAGGAGGGTAAAAGAAGGAAATTTTTAAGGTGGGTAAGAGAAGGGAGTGTTTTTAAGGAAAGTAAAAGAAGGGACTTTTTAAGGAGGGCAAAAGAAGGGACTGATTTTAAGGAAGGTAAAAGAAGGAAATTTTTAAGGAGGGTAAAAGAAGGGACATTTTTTTCAAGGAGGGTAAAAGAAGACAATTTTTAAGGAGGGTAAAAGAAGGGACTTTTTTTAAGGAGGGTAAAAGAAGGAAATTTTTAAGGAGGGTAAAAGAAGGAAATTATTTTTAAGGAGGGTAAAAGAAGACAATTTTTAGGAGGGTAAACGAATGGTATGTTTTAAAGGAGGATAAAAAGAAGGGAATGTTTTTCAAGGAGGGTTAAGGAAGGGGCTGTTTTTAAGGAGGGTAAAAGGAAGGGATGTTTTTAAGGAGGGTAGAAGAAGGGACTTTCTAAGGAGGGTTTTTAAGCAGTGTAAAAAAAGGGAAAATATTGCAGTGTAAAAAAAAGGGAAAATTTTTAAGGCTGGTAAAAGAAGGGTATGTTTTTATTGAGGGCAAAAGAGTAGATTGGTTTGAAAGGAGTGTAAACTCATTTAAAATTCCAGTTCTACTTCTTGATTGCAAATTTACTATTGAAAAGCATTTCGGTTAGTTTCTTCTTCAATGAACCAAGAAATCGACTTATTTGGGAAAGTCTTATGAGTTTCACTGAGATCAATTTACCCTTGGGATATGTTTTAATTCTTTCATTCTAACTTGTTTCGAGTATTGTTCTCCTGTCTAGTCTTCAGCTGTTGACTCATCTTAATTTGTTGGTTAGAACTTTCTGTCTATTGAATTCCTCATTCCTGATGTGGTTATTAATCTAGCACCGTCGTTCAGTTAGTTTTTTGTGCTTGTTGCTTAAGATTTTTCAGAATTCTGGGATTGGATTTGAACTGAGAAGAGAAAGTGATTGGATTTGGTTAGATGATACGAAAGGGCTGGGATTGGAAAGATGATACAAATGGTTCTGGGTTTAGACAGAATATAAAATGACAGGATTTGGACAGAGAGTATAATAGGATTGGCTTTAGACAGAGGATGTAAAGAGATTGGATTTGTACAAATGATATATATGGGTTTGAGTTTGGACAGAAGCTATAAAGGGACTAGATTTGGACAGAGGGTATAAAAGAACTAGGTTTGGATAGAAATGTAAAGGGATTGGGTTTGGACAGGCAATATAAAGGGACTGGATTTGGACAGAATATATAAAGGAATTTTGTTTGAGCAGGATACAAAAAGGACTTGGTTTACACTGCGGGTATTAAGGGAATGAGTTTGGGTTTAGACAGAGGAAACAAAATTACTTAATTGGATAGATGATATATAAGACTGGTTTTGGATAGAGTATATAAAAGGGCTGCTTTATGGAGAGCAAAAAAAAAAAAAGAAAAAGAAAATGGTTTTCTTTAAGGAGGATGAAATAAATGAATTTTTTTTTACTGGAGAAAAAAAAAATCAAGCTTTTACTTTGTAAAGATAAGAAATATGGTGTGGGGTAGGAGGCATGTACCAAAGAAAATATATATATATTTTTTTCAAAATTACTATGTATAAAAAACATAACGAGAGAGAGAGAGAGAGAGAGAGAGAGAGAGAGAGAGAGAGAGAGAGAGAGAAGACTTTTATTGGTTAACAGTTTGTGTTCATAAAAAAAATTAAGAATTACAATTAGATTAGGGTTCTTTGAACAGCTGTATAAATAGATATTAATTAAAATGTCAGGGTTTTCGAAAAAGGAGAAATTCTGAAGAAAGTCAAGCCCAGAAGTATCATAGCAACCACGCCTTGTACATTTACCCCAGGGATGATTATTATTCTTTTTATTTTATAATTTTTTTATAATCTCTATTCGATGACTCGGTTCATCCGAGCAGGATGTCCGTTTAACTGTAAATTATTAGTTTTGTAAAAGAAGTGCAGGTTAAGTTATATATATATATATATATATTATATATATATATATATATATATATACATATATGTATATACATATATATATAAATATACACACACACACATATATATATGTATATATATATATATATATATATGTATATACATATATATATAAATATACACACACACATATATATATATATATATATATATGTGTGTGTATGTATGTATGCATGAGTGTGTGTGTGTATAATCTTGGTAGTTTTAAATTTGACTTAACAATAAATCACTGAAGTTTTCTAAAATAATTTAAGTTTAATTTTTCAAGTTCAAGTTTATTTGTTGTCTGCATTTTCACATGTTTTTAACTAGACATACAAGTAACTCCTTAATCATTACACAATATTTGTAAATACTTTGTAAATTAGAAAAGGCAGAGGGTATTTGAATCTATCTTTTTCATATGAACGCGAGATATGAGAGTATATACTCTTTAGTTTCTTTTTCTTATTTCTTTATTCTGCGAATTGGTCGATAATAATCCTAGACACGCAGGCACGTGGTTAAAGGGTTTGTGAAGCGTCATCATCAGCAAAGCTGTACTAGTCAGGGCCACTCATACTTGGTTGTTTGCTGTTAGCGATCAGACTAAAGTCTTCCGCCATCATCAAAATGCAGTGGCCAGCGTTATGATGAAAATGACCAAACCTCAAATACGACAGCTGTATTTGTTGTATATGTATATATATATATATATATATGTATGTATATGTATATATAACACACACACACACACACACATATATATATATATATATATATGTATATATACACACATATATATATATATATATATATGTATATGTATATAACACACACACACACACACACACACATATATATATATATATATATATATACAAACCCACACACATACACATATATATAAGTATATATATACACAAGTACAAATATAAGTAATATATATAAGTGTCTTAAGGTCTTTTGAATTTAGATTAAAGGAACACATTTGCCTCTCTCTCTCTCTCTCTCTCTCTCTCTCTCTCTATATATATATATATATATACATATATGTATCTATATATATATACATATATGTATCTATATATATATATATATATATTATATATATATATATATATATATATATGACACTTATACAGCCTAGTAGCAACAACAACAGACAAAAATCAGAGAAGAAATCCAGAGAGGAAACAAAAGACATTGAAATATAAATGATCCCGGAAGACTAAATGGCCCCGGATCTCCTGCTGGTCTTTTTGAATTTCGAAAAACAGAATTTCTGATATTATTGCTTTTACTACTACTACTACTTAGGGAGGAGGTGGACACCCCCTCTTCTTAACCCCCTTCCCCTTAAGCCCCTTCCCTTTAATCCCCTTCCCTAACTCCTTCCCCTTAACTCCCTCCCCTAATCCCCCTCCCCTTAAACCACTCCCCTTAAGCCCCTTTTGCCTTCCCCTCAACCCTCTTCCTCTTAAC
>NC_090757.1:6638011-6639595 GCF_036898095.1 Palaemon carinicauda
TTATTTCCTTATTTCCTTTCCTCACTGGGCTATTTTTTCCCTGTTGTAGCCCCTGGGCTTATAGCATCTTGCTTTTCCAACTAGGGTTGTAGCTTGGATAGTAATAATAATAATAATAATAATAATAATAATAATATAATCGATTTGGTTATTTTCCTTGTTTTGCCAAGCAAGAGTCTGTAGAACAGGATTCTCATGTGTGAAAAGGAGACATTCTGATCGATGTATTTATCTGATTTCATGAAACATTTTTCATGTATGATTATATGTGTAACAGACGTAGTTTTACAAACATTAAATTCTTACGTTTTTTCTTAACTGTGACGCCTTTATAAATACGTAGTGTGAGGTCTTAGCATCAGGATGGTCTGTAGCATTGTATAAGTCAGACCAAGCCATCTCAGCCCTCTGTATAGTGACCTAGTCAGGACCCAGTACCCCTCTAAGTGGGTCCAGGTCAGACCTAGCCACTCGACACCCTGTATGTAAAATGACTATATCCTTTATTATTATTATTATTATTATTATTATTATTATTATTATTATTATTATTATTATTATTATTATTATTATTATTATTATTATTATTATTATTATTATTATAATATAATTATAATATTATTATTATTATTATTATTATTATTATTATTATTATTATTATTACTTGCTAATCTACACCTCTAGTTGAAAAAAACAGGAGGGTATAATCCCAGGTGCTCCAACAGGGAAAATAGCCCCAGTGAGGAAAGGAAAACAAGGAAAAATAGAATATTTTAAGAACAGTGCCAATATTATCATAAATATTTCCTATATAAAACTATTAAAAAATTTAACAAAACAAGAGGAAGAGAAATTGCATAGAATAGTGCCCCAGAATGTAGTATAAATGAACGCTCTGTATAATGACAATTCTTTCAATATAATATAAATTAATTTTCCTATATTTTTTTTCTGTTCAATAAAATCGAGAACTGATGTGTCTTAGAATATGACTTTGCTGTGTGGGAACTTCCGTCTGTAATGCTAAGGCCTAAAATAAATTCAATTTCATCCTCGTTTCTGCCAATATGCTGTGAACATCTGTTTTTCTACAGCTGAAGACACACCCATGCCTAGCACAAGTTCTTCGTTCAACACAGAATGAACTGTAGCTTTGTTTTTTGTTACAACATAGAGAACACAAATACTTCTTGTACAATTGCGTCATTTTATAAGAAAAAAATTACTGGATCTCTTTAGATCAGATTTTTTTAGCCGGAGGGAACTACATCTTTTGTCATCTCATTTCCTCACTGGGGCTTTTTTTTCCCTGATGAAGCCCTTGGATTTATAGTATCCTACTTTTCCCAGCTAGAGTTGTAGCTTAGCTAATGATAATGATGATAATAATAATAATAATAATAATAAATAATAGTTGTTCTTGTTATACAAAATTAACCGTAATTGTTCAAGAATTAGTTTTTGTGCAACTAGATATACGCAATAACTTAAATCTGAGTAATTTTTTTTTTTTCACGCAACAAAGAATGTTATGAATGAACCTGAAAAATGACACTATTTTATGACAATACATCTAGTTTAAAA
>NC_090757.1:6640095-6645095 GCF_036898095.1 Palaemon carinicauda
GCTGAAATTTTCTGTCTTTACACCTGCCTCGTGCATGATTTTGCTCGATAATTGCACGATTTAATCTGATTAGTGCACGATATCACATTGTTGGTAGCTATTTCATCTGATCGGTCCCTTGTTTACACGATTAGCATACTATTTCGTCTGGCAAGTTATTGACGTCATTCGATTATTGCAGGGTGAAATTTCACCCAATTAACGTACAATTTCACCCAATTGTTGTATAATTTCACCTAGTGAGTGCACAGATTCCCCTAATTATTGTAAAATTTCACCCTATTGTAAAAATTTTATCCAATTAGTGTATCATTTCACCCAATTATTGTAAAATTTCACCCAATTATAGAATTTCACCCTATTAGTGTACGATATCACCCAATTATCGTACAATTTCACCCAATTAGTATACAATATCACTCAATGAGTGCACAGATTCACCCAATTAGTGTACAATTTCAACCAATTATTGTACAATTTTATAAAATTATTGTACAATTTCACCCAATTAGTGTTAAATTTCACCTTAATAATGTTCAATTTTACTCAATGAGTGCAGAGATTCACCCAATTAGTGTAAATTTCACCCGATTAGTGAACAATTTCACTTAATGAGTGCAGAAATTCACCCAATTGATGTAAAATTTCCTCTGATTAATGTACAATTACACTCAATGAGTGCAGAAAGTCACCCAATTAGTGTAAAATTTCACCCGATTAGTGTACAATTTCACTTAATGAGTGCACAGATTTACCCAATAAGTATCTGATTTCATCCGAACAGTCCATGATTTCTCCCGAGTTGTTCATTTCATAGATTATTGTACCATTTCCCCAAATGTGTTCACTAGAGTACCTAGAAGAGTTATTTTTTGAACTGTACACATCCAATAACGATTTACTTTGTTTTATATTGTTCATGTATGATTTGAACTAAAGTAACATACAATTTCACCCAATTAATGCGGGATAACCAATAAAAGATAGTAGGTAATAGCTTACTTGTGATAGAATGTGGGAATTTATTTGGTTGAAAATGTTTACCTTTTTATTTGGATCGAAGGTTGATATACGTAACCAGCACCTGTCTCTCAGGTAACTTATATAATATAGGCAGGTAACTCATTGGCCTTGGAGATTAAAAACAGAGTGCTTTAACAGACTTTTAAAAGTGGCTCACTGCAAATGATAATATCTTCGAAGTATTACTTTTTTTAGAATGATTTATTGTTAATTTGTTCTCTTCATTTATTTATTTCCTTATTCCTTTCCTCACTGGGCTATTTTTCCCTGTTGTAGCCCCTGGGCTTATAGCATCTTGCTTTTCCAACTAGGGTTGTAGCTTGGATAGTAATAATAATAATAATAATAATAATAATAATAATATAATCGATTTGGTTATTTTCCTTGTTTTGCCAAGCAAGAGTCTGTAGAACAGGATTCTCATGTGTGAAAAGGAGACATTCTGATCGATGTATTTATCTGATTTCATGAAACATTTTTCATGTATGATTATATGTGTAACAGACGTAGTTTACAAACATTAAATTCTTACGTTTTTTCTTAACTGTGACGCCTTTATAAATACGTAGTGTGAGGTCTTAGCATCAGGATGGTCTGTAGCATTGTATAAGTCAGACCAAGCCATCTCAGCCCTCTGTATAGTGACCTAGTCAGACCCAGTACCCCTCTAAGTGGGTCCAGGTCAGACCTAGCCACTCGACACCCTGTATGTAAAATGACTATATCCTTTATTATTATTATTATTATTATTATTATTATTATTATTATTATTATTATTATTATTATTATTATTATTATTATTATTATTATTATTATTATTATTATAATATAATTATAATATTATTATTATTATTATTATTATTATTATTATTATTATTATTATTACTTGCTAATCTACACCTCTAGTTGAAAAAACAGGAGGGTATAATCCCAGGTGCTCCAACAGGGAAAATAGCCCAGTGAGGAAAGGAAACAAGGAAAAATAGAATATTTTAAGAACAGTGCCAATATTATCATAAATATTTCCTATATAAACTATAAAAAATTTAACAAAACAAGAGAAGAGAAATTGCATAGAATAGTGCCCCAGAATGTAGTATAAATGAACGCTCTGTATAATGACAATTCTTTCAATATAATATAAATTAATTTCCTATATTTTTTTCTGTTCAATAAATCGAGAACTGATGTGTCTTAGAATATGACTTGCTGTGTGGAACTTCCGTCTGTAATGCTAAGGCCTAAAATAAATTCAATTTCATCCTCGTTTCTGCCAATATGCTGGTGAACATCTGTTTTTCTACAGCTGAAGACACACCCATGCCTAGCACAAGTTCTTCGTTCAACACAGAATGAACTGTAGCTTTGTTTTTGTTACAAACATAGAGAACACAAATACTTCTTGTACAATTGCGTCATTTTATAAGAAAAAAATTACTGGATCTCTTTAGATCAGATTTTTTTAGCCGGAGGGAACTACATCTTTTGTCATCTCATTTCCTCACTGGGCTTTTTTTTTCCCTGATGAAGCCCTTGGATTTATAGTATCCTACTTTTCCAGCTAGAGTTGTAGCTTAGCTAATGATAATGATGATAATAATTATAATAATAATAATAATAATAGTTGTTCTTGTTATACAAAATTAACCGTAATTGTTCAAGAATTAGTTTTGTGCAACTAGATATACGCAATAACTTAAATCTGAGTAATTTTTTTTTTTCACGCAACAAAGAATGTTATGAATGAACCTGAAAAATGACACTATTTTATGACAATACATCTAGTTTAAAAGTATAATGCCACTTTCGGCGAAGTCACCTTATCGAAGCTACGTGACTCCAGTAACTTTCCCTTATCGAACACGCGTGGCTAGAAGATTATTTCACTTGCCACTTGGTACACAGTATTGCAATGTACTGAGGATTGCCTCGGCGTGTTGCAAGGAATGCATACATTGATGTCTTATTCCAGTTTGTTTACTAACTAGTGTACGCGACCGGTTAAAAATGGCGGGCAATATTTGTGTAGATATATGTACACATATCAGAGTGTGACTTCTTTATCTTCTCCCCTGCCTGAAGGACTGGGAGAGCTGAGCGTTACCATATATATATATACCGTATATATTTATATAATATATATATATATATATATATATATATATATATATGTATATATATAATAGACAGTATATATATATGTATATATATATATATATATATATATATATATATTTATATATATACTCTATATATGTGTGTATAGGCAATATATGTACATATATATAGCCTATATATATATATATATATATATATATATATATATATATATATATATATGATTATTTATATATATATACATATAATTATGTATGTATATATATATATATATATATATATATAGAAATATATATATATATATATATATATATATATAAATATATATATATATATATATATATATTATATATATATATATATATATATATATATATATAGGGGAGATTCATTCTAGTGAAGACTTCAAACTTAATAATAAGTAAGCATATGACGTCATAATAATAACTTTCACATTGATAAGGTCATAGTAATTCAATTTATACGAATAATTATAATCTTTCCGATATATCTTGAAGTTATACCTCTTATGGTTTAGAATGACTATATTGCCATCTAGCCCAAATTATTAAATTCAACCATAAAAATAGCTTTCCCTATTTACTGTTTGCAGTACATCACCGAAAGGTATTATAACTTCGAACCTTTGTTTATTTTTCCTTTTGGTGGTTTAAAGGTGAAGTATAAGATGATGTTAAGTCTGCTGAGCGATGAATATGACAGTGACTGCTTTATTGGTTTTCTTTAGTGAAACTATTTTATGGTTGGAAAAAGAATCGAGTATTACTTTATTCGGTCTGAACTTGTTTCTTTATATTCTTGTGAAAACTATAGTAGTTTTGTGTAACTTTAATCTATCTCTCATTAGAGATTCTTGTATGAACCATCTCTCTCTCTCTCTCTCTCTCTCTCTCTCTCTCTCTCTCTCTCTCTCTCTCTCTCTCTCTCTCTCTCTCGTGAAAACTATAGTAGTTTTGTCTAACATTTATCTATCTCTCATTCGAGATTCTTGTATGAACAATCTCTCTCTCTCTCTCTCTCTCTCCTCTCTCTCTCTCTCTCTCTCTCTCTCTCTCTCTCTCTCTCTCTCTCTCTCTCATTCGAAATTCTCTGTATTAGGGAATATTTTCCATATTCTTATCATCATGATCTGTCTGACCTATAAGTGTGCATATTGATACAAGGTATGTAAATTCTAAATCAAATTGACTTGCTATTTAATCGAGTTATATCCTTCTTTTGTAACTGCTCATCCCAGCAACCACGCCCATTGGGTAAAAACTATTCCATAATCTTCACCTGCTTATTAATTCCCGTTTCTGCCTTTAATCTTCGATTTAAAACAGGTTAAAAAGTCCACTATTAAGGCCAGACTGATGGAGGAAATAATCAGGGACTTGAGATGCTCCGTTAATGCATAAAACACATTTGGGAGTAACGGGAACAGAGAGAAAAAAAATATATATTGGTTCAATGGTGTTTGATAGTCACGTAGCTTGTTTAAAGATTCGTTGACTTATCATAAAGTGGTCATTGCTGTCCTGTTGCTGTTCGATTACTTCAAGTAGAAGTAATGTTCCGCATGTCCTTTTATAGTTTATATATCAAATATCTGTTTTAATGTTGTTGATGTTTTTAGAATTCTTTATTTTGATTTTCATTACTTCTTATATCGTTTATTTATTTCCTTATTTCCTTTCCTCACTGGGCTATTATTCCCTGTTGGAGTCCTTGGGTTTATAGTATCTTGCTTTTCCAACTAGGCTGATAGTTTAGCTAATAATAATAATAATAATATAATAATGTAACATGTTTTTACCTCCGGCGATGTAGGTATGCTTTTTTCTCGCTGTTTGTTC
>NC_090757.1:6657595-6667595 GCF_036898095.1 Palaemon carinicauda
CAAACATCTAAACGTTTCCCTCTGTTCTTTGCTTTAGATTCTCAAGCAAAAGAACAGATGAAAAAACTCTGCTTGCATGACTCTGCTTCAAGGAAGCACTAAATAAGTTGTTGCAAGTCCGTGAACTCCTGTGTTAATTTAAACTATAAAAACGTAAGAAGAAACCCATGCCAATTACGTCACTACTACCATGTCTAAATAAAAACAAGAACTTTAAAACAATGGGTGTTTTTGTTCTATTCTTAATTTTTATTTAGTTATTATTATGATAAAAAAGGTACGTCGTTTCCATCATTATTCAGGCCTCAAAAGATCGTTAGACAATGGTTTTTTTTTTATTTTTTTTATTTTTCAATTTATCAAAGAATTTATGTTCCAGTGCTATTGTGCTTGAGAATGCAGTCGTCAAACGAGTAAAATCGTCATGTTTATATATATATATATATATATATAATACACACATATACATACACACACACACACACACACACATATATATATATATATATATATGTATATAATCAATATTTTTGTCTTAAGTGTTTTATGGCGTCTATTTTTCTTTTTTTTATAAGGTCGATCGAAAGAAGTTAATTATTATTATGATGATGAGGATTATCTTGTAGTTAATTATCTCAATCGCTCGGATTTTCTTCTTTCATCATTACTGCAAATTAAAGGCCGCTCATGAATGGCAGAAGCAAGGGACAGTGACATTGCCCTACCAAGCAGGACAATGCCCTAGAGACTGACCATACAGGAATATGATCAGCGCCCAAGCCCCCTCTCCACCTCAAGTTAGGACCAAGGAGGGTTAGGCAATGGCTGGCGATGACTTACCAATAGGCTCCCCCCAAACCCCCCATCCATAGCTCACAAGGATGGTGAGGTTGCAAATACCAAAAGAGTCAACGAGCTTGAGCGGGACTCGAACCTCAGTCTGGCGTTCACCAGTCAGGGATGTTACCACTTCGTATTAGGGAGGGGGGGGGGGGGGGTGTGGGGAGGGGGGTGCGAGGAGGAGAGAGTACAATCCATAGAGAAAATTCTATAATTTTATTAAAATTTTACTAAAAGTAAACTATCAATAACAGATAAGGTATAAACGAATTCGGCCTCTTCGTGTACGAGAGGGTGCTGGGCTTCTCCTGTCATCTTCAGGTTGGAAGTGATGGAAGTAGGCGGGGCTAGCATATTTAATGAAACTTTCCTTAAAAAAAGGTTATTGTTGATGTTGTTGTTATTCCTTTAACGTATTTAAGATAGATTCGGTTTCTAGGGGAGTTACATACTACTACGAACCTATGACAGACTTGCCTTCATTCGCTTTACTTTGGAAGGCCAGTGGGTGAGAGACTGGTACCTGTTAAGATGGGAAACTCTAAACGGGGAATTAACTACCCGTATAGTATCACCGTAACTCCTTAGACAAGATAGACATGCTGATGTTTTAAAGGTTTTAAAGGGCTACTCATGAATGGCAGAGGCAAGGGACATTGACAGTGCCCCATCGAACAGGACAATGCCCTAGCGACTGATCTGCTCATATATACATAATCAGCGCCCAAGACCATCTCCTCCCAAGCTAGGACTAAGGAGACCCAGGAAATGGCTGCTGATGACTCAGCAGATGGACTT
The DNA here is from genome assembly GCF_036898095.1 of Palaemon carinicauda. Classification (NCBI taxonomy): domain Eukaryota; kingdom Metazoa; phylum Arthropoda; class Malacostraca; order Decapoda; family Palaemonidae; genus Palaemon; species Palaemon carinicauda. The sequence continues at coordinate 6,659,234 of NC_090757.1, forward strand.
AGAGGCCTCCCCCAAAGCCCCCATCCTTAGTTCACATGGATGGTGAGGTTGCAGCAACCAAAGAAACTCACAAGTATGAGCGGAACTCGGACCACAGTCTGGCGATCACCAGCCAGGGACGTTACCCACATCGACCACCACATTCTGTTGGTTATATAGTTTTTGCTTGTATTGTTATCGATCTTCTAATATTGTCTTCATTGCTTTTTCAACGAGTTATTTCTTTTTTTTTTTTGCTGATTAATTTTGTTACTCATATTGTTTTATAAACGCATTTCTCCTCCTCTTCCTTCTCACCATCATCATCACTATTATTAACGTGAATATATGAATATAGTTATAGAAGTTTTATTCCAGCTCTAATCAGGTTGTGGAACGATCTTCCTAATCAGACAGTTGAATCGGTGGAACTAACGAAGTTATAACTTGCTGGGAATATTTTTATGCTGAACAGGCTGAACTTAAGTCTCTCCTTATAGTTTATATATATAGATTTTTTCTTTGTTTTACCGATCTTAAGATACCTTATATCCTTTATTCATTACTTCTTATATAGTTTATTTATTTCCTTATTTCCTTTCCTCACCGGGGTATGTTTCTCTGTTGGAGACCTTGGGCTTATAGAATCCTGCTTTTCCAACTACGGTTGTAGCTTGGCTACTGTAGTAATATATAATATTGCATCCAGCTTTTCTGACTAGGGTTGTACCTTGGCTACTGCTAATTAGTGTAGAATTTTAGAAATTACAATAATTGTGTAGTTATTGCTATTGTGTTTGTTTCTATCACCACAGTCGTTTTTGAACTATCCATTCCTTTCACAATAACACACTAACACCATTTTCTCCGCAAAAAAAAAAAAATGAAAAAATAGAAACTCGATTCTAAACTCGCCAAGTGGCCCAACCTTCTCCTATGTCTAGTAATGAACAGGCAAGTGTTTACCTTTGTTTAGCTAAGTTGCTCGTTTGACCTCGAGGATCAGTTCAGGAATCGAGTTCAACTCGTCTCTTCGTGTTTTAGCAATCACAATGGTTTGTTTACTTCGAATTTAGATTTGGCAGGGATCTGCTTGTTCAAATACAGAGAGAGAGAGAGAGAGCAGAGAGAGAGAGAGAGAGTATTCTTTATAGCGATATTTAATATATTATATATATATATATATACTGCACACTGAAGAGACTATGGATCAATTTCAGTGTGAGGTAGAACTTTATTTCTCTTGAAGACTATACAGCTTAGCAAGTAATGATATATAATATATATATATATAGGTGGGCTATTACAGATGTTTCATATAACTATCTGTCGTGTCATCTACCTATCTTGAGAGAGAGAGTGAGAGATCATTATTCAGGAAATAAAGAGACAGAGAGAGAGAGAGAGAGAGAGAGAGAGAGAGAGAGAGAGAGAGCAGTTTTGGCTACAAGGCCAACTACAAGTCTACAACTCATATTTTTTGTTGTTGCCCTGAGGTTGTTTTGTCATCTTTGACGCTGTTCTAAGTTCTAACGGGTCTTTTCCTGTAGTGCGAATGCCGCAATTTTTATCTGATAACCAACTTCGTATTTTGACTTCCTTATCGTGAAATTATGATATTTTCGTTGTGTTTAAGAGTGTGGTGACTACATAACATGCTACGAAGGTACGTACGTCAACATTTAATAGATGCAGTATAGAACTGGTTTTCGTGTAGGAACCATTTTCATTATTATTTCTAGCTAAGCCACAATCCTGGTTGGAAAAGCAGGAAGTTATAAGCCCAAGGGCTCCAACAGGGAAAAATAGCCCAGTGAGGTAAGGAAATAAATAAACTACAAGAGAAGTAATGGACAATTAAAATAACGCATTTCAAGAGCAGTAACAACGTTAAAATAGGTTTCATAAATTATAAAAAGAGGTTTATTTCAGCCTGTTCAACATAAAAACATTCTCTGTAATATCGAACTTTTGAAGTTCCACCGATTCAACTACCTGATTAGGAAGATCATTCCACAACTTTGTCACAGTTGGACTAAAACTTTTAGAATACTGTGTACTATTGAGCCCCATGATGGAGAAGGCGTCCTGTTACTAGTTACATATAAATGATTTCTCTCATCTCTGATGATACCGTTTAAGCTCATGTGCTCATGAGGATTGAATTCCGTCCGAGGTGATAGCAATGCGTTCGTGTAAACCAAGAGGAAATGGGTTTTTGTGTCTTATCTTGAACATGATGGACAATGTTTATGAGATGTAACGAGTAAAAGAATTTACTATTAGCATATCATGTTCATTCATCTTCACTTCTGGGATTTTTTATATGTTGACGATGCCATTTGAATATGTATACTGTATGTGTCTACACACATACACACACACACACGCATATAATATATATATATATATATATATATATATATATATATATATATATTATATAATATATAATATATATATATGTATATAATATATATATATATATATAATATATAATATATATATGTATATATATATATATAGATACATACATAATATATATATATATATATATATATTATATATATATATATATATATATATATATATATATATATATATATATATATCACACACACTCTTGGAGCCTAGTGATTCTCAGGGAATTTTCATTAAATTCTTAAGCATAACCTGTCTGGTATCAATTATTTTAGGACCCTTTTTTTAGTTTGTATATTTTTTCTTGTCTTCAAGGATAGAGTTTTGATGGAAAGAACTGATTTTTTCTTTATTGTGCAGCGCCATTTATTCAACGTTTGCCCACAGCTGTTTCGGCCAATAATTAATGGTTTTCGTCAGGCCATCTCTACAATGAAATCATTATCTTTACATAATGGCATTGCACTTGTACAAACGAATCACGCTTCGGAATGTCTTACTGCTGAAGGGGAGGACATAGTCTGAAGCTAATGATTGCTGAAGCAATGTGCATCAAAATGTGGTGCTCTCTTCCAGCGAGAAGACATTCCACATTATGCTTCCAGATCTTATCCTCGAGTCTTAGAAACTTCATTGAGAGTTGAAGATTTTTTCTCTATTGTACACATATGATCAGCGCCCAAGCCCCCTCGCCCCCTAAGCTAGCAGCAGGGTTCTGGTTAGATGGCTATTTGCTTTCCTAAAACGGTTTTGTAGTTTTTTTTATTCATTTGAAGCGTCTTGCATCGTCGCTTCAAATGCAAAAAGCCACTTAACCATTTCAGAAAAGGTAATAACCATCTAACCAGAACCACTGAATTCATCCAATTTTATCGACGCTTGATTTTTGTCTTAAGGAATCAAGCCAATCGTTGTCTTCCTGGAAAAAACCGTCCCTGAAGGTTAAGAAATGAATGAAAAAAAAAGTCACCTGAGGTTCTGAAGGCCGAAGATCATTGTCGAAACCGGACCGGTGAGTCAGAAACCGAATTAATGTGAAAGAAATTTGATCTTTTGAGTTTTGATTCTTTTGCTCTGTTGAAGGCTTCGGAGGGGGGAGGGGGGAGGGGGGAGGTTTCGTTGTTATCGTTTTTGTCTTTTATAAGTTGTTTCCTGCTTGCACAGGCTCTTTCTTGTAAGACCAGTTAGGTAGTCTGCGGGATTCCATTAAACGTCAAGGAGGGTGAGATGAGTTTGGGAGGTAATCTTCCCTATATAATAAAGACCAAGTGTCTGGATATATATATATATATATATATATATATATATATATATATATATATATTTACATTTACATATACATATACATATACATATATATATATACATATATATACATATATATACATATACATATACATATATAGTGTGTATATATATATATATACATATATATGTATATACATATGTGTTTATATATATATATATATATATATATACATATATATATATATATGTATATACATATGTGTTATATATATATATATATATATATATATATATACATATGTATATATATGTATATACATATGTGTGTGTATATATATATATATATATATATATATATATATATATATATATATATATATATATATATATATATATATATTTCCGGTAACGCCCAGCTATTCCCCGTCCTTCATTCAGAGGGAGAGTAGTAGTCATACCCTGGTGAGAGGTGAGTGCGTGTATGTGCATACTTGAATATTTAGCCGTCATTTATGACGGGTTTCTTACTCTAGTTAACATGGTAATAATTAATGCTGACTTCGTTCTTGGCTGCAAATACATTTTATTTTCGTTGTTTTATGATTGAATCTCTTGATAGCAATGGTGTAAAACTGAATATTTTACGGCTGTTTCTTGTTGATAGGGAGCCAGATAATTCACTTCTCTTAACTTAACCTGATCGTAAATATGCGCTCCTGAGTCAAATGTGTTTCCTTTTATGATAAGAAAGGTCAAAGTTTAGGTGTCCTATGTTTATCTTTCAGAGATATGTCAGCACAACTTCCTCAATTTGCTTCTTATACTGTATACTCATCGAAGGGATCTATATTTTTGTCTTTTTATAAAAGTAAAGTATAAGTAAAGATAAATGTCTGGTTTCAGTTCCAGTTTCACTAGAAAAGATACTCACCAGAACGTCAGCCGGGTAATCCCAACACTGTGATGCCCAAACACTGCAGTGGCCTCCACAGTAAAGAGCTTATACTCACAGTTATGGGCTGGGATCGATCTGCTGCCATGCGAATGCTAGGCAAACACGTTACCACTGTACTAGCCAGGAGGCTAATTACTCATATGACGAGGAGGAGGATGTACCTTAGCCTCAGGTTGTGTTGAACGTAATATTCTGAACTTCTTGCAGATATATATATTTTTCTTTTATATATAAGGAAAGGACGTAGTCAACCAAGCAGAACGGATTTTAACCCTTTCAGTGTCAATACCCAAATACGAAAAATTAAGCCTCTGGATTGTGTTAGATTAATGGTGATACTGCTATTAAAGAGAATTCTTTTTATCTGTTATGCTGCTGTTTTTATTATCAATTTCACATAAATGTACAGCTGCGTCCAAGTGTCTCCAATATATCTCTTGAAATTAATGATAAAATAATTCTATAAAAAGTGTGGGTAAGAATGTAATATACATTTGAGTAGGTTGTCGGAGAGCTATATATCGATGATAAAACCCCTTATTTCATAATTGAATTCATCTATATTCTAGATTACATTCGTTTCGATGTTTTTCAGCTTAGAAATTTTACTGAATATTATACTTTTATTAGGAAGCCGGTTTTCTCAACTCGAAGCTATCCTTTTTTTTTTTTAATATCTTGTTAACTATGTTGTATAGCCATTATTATTATTATTATTATTATTATTATTATTATTATTATTATTATTATTGTTGGTGTTGGTGTTATTGTTTTTGTTGTTGTTGTTGTTATTATTATTAGCCATGCTTACAACCATACAACCATAGTTGTAAAAGCGGCAGGATGCAAGTTTGATAATTTCTTGTAGCGTTTTTAACTTTGCCATCATTGTGACCTATGGATGGGAGGTTAGGGGGAGCCTATAGGTCAACCTGCTAAGTCATCAGCAGCCATTGCCTGGCCCTTCCTGGTCTTAGCTTGATGGAGAGGGGCCTTGGGCACTGTCGTATGTGTATGTGGCCAGTCTCTAGGGTACTGTCCTGTCCGATGCCTCTGCTATTCATGAGCGACCTTTATACCTTTAGACATTATCAGCAGCCATTGCCTGGCACTCCATGGTCTTCGCTTGATGGAGAGAGTCATGGGCTCTGATCAAATGGTTCTGGTCTGTGTACAGAGTATTATCCTACCCTTTGTCTTGGCTCTTCATGAGCGACATTTAAACCTGTAAATGTAGATCAGGCAAAACTTGACTTTGAAAGTAAGACAAGTTTATTCAATGTCAGTTGGAGTCTTTTCTCCTTTCATTGCATAATGTTTTTATACATTACTATTTCCTGTCGAAGTCTGGATCTTTCTCGGATATTTTTCATCGTAGAATATTATTATTATTATTATTATTATTATTATTATTATTATTATTATTATTATTATTATTATTATTTATTATTATTTATTAGTTATTATTTATTATTTATTATTTATTAATTATTATTTATTATTTATTATTTATTTATTATTATTTGCTAAGCTACAACCCTAGTTGGAAAAGGAGGATGCTATAAGCCCAGGGGCTCCAACAGGGAAAGTAGCCCAGTGAAGAAAGGAAACAAGAAAATAAGAGAAGTCATTAACAATTAAAATAAAATATTTTAAGAACAGTAACAGCATCAAAATAAATATTTCATATATAAACTATAAAAACTTTAACAAAAGAAGTCAAGGACTTTTTCTCATTCGTACTAAAAAGTTGAAGATTGGCTTATTTCTGGTTTATTGTATCATAAAATATTCATATGTCAAGGTGAAGTAAATATTTCTTTTATGTTTGTGTATAAGAATTTATTTTCTCAACATTTCTCACAAAAAATATTCATATTCAAAACTAGAGAAATGTTTTTTACAAGAGAGAAATATAGGTTTTAATATAAACAAGTTATTGATGCTGAAATTATATTATTTAAACAAATAATTTAATGACAAAAAAATATTCGTATTTACTTAAAAAATAGAGAAATGTTTTAAGGAGAGAAAAAATGGGTTTTTCATATTAACAAGTTATTGATGCTGAAATTATATTATTTAAGCATAATTTAATGAAATAAAAAAGTCATGAGAATGTCTCATATATGAACTTTCCGTATGGGGTTGGGATAGGGCTTTCAGTGCACCTCACGCTGTGTACTGTAGGCATTACTTAATAAGGATCTTTACAGCGTTCATTTGGCCCCTAGATACACCTACTTCATATCCTTCTACTTTCCCTCCATTCTTGCTTCCTTCTTTCCAAACTTGCAGTTTTTACCCTAGATGCATTTGGGCGTCGAATGGCCTCACGGGCCCCAGCGCTGGGTTGTATATATCTAATCCATAGATAAAAATCCATCTATGAACATTCATATTTTAAATTTACATAGATACTCTTACAGTCATAAATTTTCTCTTAAAAATTCAAATTGATGATTCTTTCGTTATTTTCTAATTGTTTTTTTTTTTTTATATTTTGTAAGCTTTCTTTTGTTATTTTGTAAGTTTTTCTTTTGTTATTTTGAAAGTTTTTCATTTGTTATTTTGAAAGTTTTTCATTTGTTATTTTGAAAGTTTTTCTTTTATTATTTTGTAATGTTTTCTTTTGTTATTTTGTAAGTTTTTTCTTTTGTTACTTTGTAAGTTTTCCTTTTGTTTTTTTGGAAAGTTTTTTTGTTTGTTATTTTATGAGACAATTCCTTGAAATTGTAGGCTAAATTCAATCCTGGGTGTGATTTTTTTTTTTTCATCTGGTATCTTAAAATCTGATGGAGACTGTATCCTTTTCAGGATTCTGACTAAGCTATTTTGTTTATTATTGCCTCGGATACTTCCCAGGTACTTTAAGTTACCTGTTAGTAAGACGAATATTTCGATTTCTATATGAGTACAAAACATGATTAACTATGGGGTGACTTAAATATTTCTTCAGTCACTGAAGTATTTATTTGGTGCTATGTTACTTTAAGGTATTTCGGGCACTTTTGGAGTACTATGATAGTGATGTATTCATATATCTTAAGCACTTTTAATCATATTTGCTTAAAGTGTATTTTGCAAGTGCTTTCTTAGTGCCTCATTGGCTGAATTGATTTACGAAAACTTAGCTGAAGTGGTATGTAATTCCATAACTCCGAATGACTTTGTGAGCCCCTTGAGCAGTTTTTGAGATCCTAAGTGCAGTGGTGAATAAACGTAATTTTATTCGGAAATTCTCTGTAAAAACATACTGCTCTCAGTCGTATTTTAGTAAATTATAGGCGACTGTAATTTTTACCCTACCTTGTTATTAACTCTACTGTTTGGTGACTGTAATATCACTCCTTTTACGTCAATATATCAGTAGTTAAAAGGGTAAAAGCCTGGCAACATTTATTCCAGGATTTTTACAGTTATTTTACGGCAAAGTTTTTACAGTGTACAGTTCTTTTGCGAGTTCCTTAGCACCCTGGATGTTCCTATATATTGCGAATTCTTCAAAGTAATTTGCTAGTTACTTAAGAATGCTGTGAACCTCTTAAATACCTTGTTAGTTATCCAATTACATATCGGTTCTTAAAGATCAAGTTTTTTTAGCTACAGAAAATCCCAAATACGTACCGAGATCTTATAAGCCTTTGACCAGTTTAAAAGGTTTAAAGGTCACTCATGAATGGCAGAGGCAAGGGACAGTGATATTGCCCTAGCAAGCAGAATAATGCCATAGAGACTGACCATATATACATATGATCA
>NC_090757.1:6675095-6690095 GCF_036898095.1 Palaemon carinicauda
TTAAAGGTTTAAAAGTCGCTCATGAATGGCAGAGGCAAGGGACAGTGACATTGCTCTAATGACTGACCATATATATACATATTATCAGCGTCCAAGTTCCCTTTCCACCCAACCTAGGACCAGGGAGGGTGAGGCAATGGTTGCCGATGATTCAGCAGGTAGACCCATAGGCTCCCCCCAAACACCCCCCCATAACTCACAAAGATGGTGAGGTTACAGCTACCAAAAAGAACTAACGAGTTTAAGCGGGACTCGAACCCCAGTCTGATGATTACTAGATAAGGACGTTACCAATAGACCACCATAATCTTGTATGGAAATAAATTCTGAATATCTTGATAAAAACCGAGTATATACTGTAGAAATTCTCCAGAAATTGGGACGCACTGTAGACTCTATTTAAGGTCTTTGCAGAGTACCATGGTTTTCTAGTTGTATTCACCTTTAATCTTCTTCCTTTCTTTCATTTTGCTGTCCAGCTTCTCTTAATAATAATAATAATAATAATAAAATAGTTCCAGAAGACTAAAACTACCGTCAGATCATTGCTCAGAATGCATCTATAACGTTTAAAACGCTTCCAGAAGACTAATACTATTGACATATCATAGCCCCTGAACGAGGCTGTATGACTCAAATTCGTATATCCATCAGGAACTGTGGAATTTGTTATTTCAATTAAAATTATCTTGAATTTGATGACTGTCGTAAGAACGCGACCATTCATCATCTACTTCACGCTTATTAGACCTCATGCATGTAGGCCTGGGTCTTCCAACTCTTTTAGTGCCTTGTGAAGCCCACTTGAACGATTGGTGAACTAATCTCTCTTGGGGAGTGCAAAGAGCATGCCCAAACTATCTCCATCTACCCCTCATCACAGTTTCATTTCTAATCCTGTCCTGCCATTTAACTCCCAATATCCTTCTGAGGGTTTGCTCTGAAATCTATTGGAGATTGTTTCATTGTCATACCATGACTCATGTCCATGCAGTAAAACCAATCTCACTAAACTGATATATAGTCTGATTTTATATGTAATTTCAGGCGATTTGATTTCCAAATTTTACTTAACGTGGCCATTGTCTGATTTACTTTTTTTCAATCTTTCATTAAACTAATTCTAAAGACCCTGTATTAGATATCAATTTTCAACAGCTTTTGTAGATTTAAGAACAAAGCCCACAAATAAAAAACCAAATGAAGGTCTATACATATATTTGATAAACAAATTGAGGTGTATATTTGTATCTGATGTACAAAATAAAGGTGTATATTTATATTTAATACACAAAATGCCCGAACCTCCAAACGGGAATTACTCTCCCATCCATTTGGTCCGTTATCCAAAGTCCAAGTCCTGAGGTGTCCACCTTTAGAGAAAAATTGTCCTAAAAATTCTGCTTTACTATTTACCTAATCCTGACAGCTAATAGGCAAAAGAAGCGGATAATTAAACAAACAAACAAGGAAACCGAATGTAAAAACTCTCAACAGATGAATAAAAAAAGCACATATAAAATCGGATTGGTGAATGTGCCTTTTGTCCTGCTAAGAATGAAAATTTGGATTAAGATTTTTTTTTTTTTTTTTTTAATTGCTGCTCTTAATTTTGAGAAATATTTGCATTATGAACTTCTGCAAGTCATATGGCTTAGATATGACTTGCAGAAGATATATCAAATATTACAGTCGACATTAAAAGTATGAAGGTTGTCATCAACCGATAAAACTTGTATAAACACACTCACAATAATTATCATCATCACTTGCTATGCTACAACCCTAGTTGGAAAAGCAGGATGGTATAAGCCCAAGGGCTCCAACAGGTAAAATAGTCCAGCGAGGAAAGGAAATAAGGAAATAGATAAAATACAAGAGAAGTAATGAACAGTTAAGATAAATATTTTAAGAACCGTAATAACATTAAAATAAATTTTTCATTTATAAACTATAAAATTTTAAAACAAGAAGAAGAGAAATGAGGTAGAATAGTGTGGCTAAGTGTACCCTCAAGCAAGAGAACTCTAACCCAAGGGAGTGAAAGGATATAAATAAATGAATCGTTGAATTTTATGGTTAGGTAAATTCTAAATGGATCTAAAGAAGATTTGGTAATAAATATTAAGGAGAACTCTTATTTTTCGAGTAAACATGGGACAAGGATATTATTTGGTTGAGTCACCGTTTGGTTTACTGATTAACTATATCGATTATCTATTGGCTAGAGAGCTTTGGAATTTGCCTCATGCTTCTCTTCTTAGGTCTTAGAATCTTCTAACCTTCTAGATACTAGCCTGTCGTTTACCTCTAAGTTAAGCCCAGATTTTTTTCTTTTTAATCACATCTGAACAAGGCTGGAGTATTCAGTTTCCTGCTCACTGATCGCTACATTAAAAAGAAAATAAAATTAAAATTAATGTAGACAGTCTAAAGTTCTTTACTAAGAGTTACGCTAATTGCACTTAACGCTTTAGGCCAAAAGAATGAAGAGTTATATATATCGATATGTATTTGTATATATATGTATATATGTATATATATACATATATATGTGTATATATATGTATATATATGTAATATATATATATATGTAATATATACAGATATATATATATATATATATATATATATATATATATATATATATATATATATATATATATATATATATATATAACTTATTGCAAATGTAGAAGTATTCTGGGGAAACAATGTCAGAAGACCAATCATTTTCACGTATGGACATCCTATTTCCACTTGAAGGATTCAACCTCTCTTTCTTTTCCATTTGTATTGTAGATTCGTAGAGGGTAGCTTAGCAAAATGATACCCTTTTTTACATATTACGTAGAAGGATTGTTATCAAGTTGACGTTCTATTTCTTACATATTTTTTGAAAGGTTGGTTAGAAAGTTGATGGTCTTTTGCACATATTATTATTATTATTATTATTATTATTATTATTATTATTATTATTATTATTATTATTATTATTATTATTTGCCAAGCTGCAACCCTAGTTGGAAAAGCAGGATGCTATAAGCCCAAGGACCCCAACAGGGAAAATAGCTCAGTGAGGAAAGGAAATAATGAAATAAAGTATGAGAAGGTTAAGAACAGTAACATTAAAATAAATCTCTCATATATAAAATATAAAAACTATATTCTGTAAGGTGCCCGGTAAATTCCTCGAAATGAATTGCTCGAAAACAAAGTGCTTGAAATCAATTGCTTGAAAAATTATTTATCGAACTATCAGTTCCTCGAAAGACAGATTGCTTGGAAGTAGATGACTTCGAGCCTGTTATTTTCGAGCAATTGAACTGAAAAAGAGACAAATTGCTTGAAAATAAAAGCAATTGTTCGGTTAAATAAATAATACGAACTAAAATGCATAAATTTGACTTCACAATTAAAAAGCAAATAAAAAAACATCTATTTGCTACTAATTTTTTTTTTTTTTACAATTAAAAAGGAAAACAAAAATTATTTATTCGCTACTGTATTAGGGATAAAGGGGCCTGTAGAATCGAGTTAAGACGAGCAGAGTAAGATACATGTTTGGGATAATGTTCTGACTCTTCATTACCCTGGATGTTGCATGTTGTCCTCTTGTAATTTCTTGAGATGATTTATTAATGTTATCAAATCAATATGACCTGGCTCTTGTTGTTTTATGATATCACAGCGTCTTAGATACGTGCTTGAAAGCTTATAATCATACGATAAAAGATTTTTTATTTAAGCAAATATAATGTTTATCAAACAAACTTTAATACCCATTGGATATTAGATTATTAAAAAATACTTTAAATTTGTTCACAATATAAGTATTTCCCAAAATTGAGTGCAGCAATTATTAGAAAATATCTGACCACATTTTCATACTTGAAAAAAGGAAAATTTCTTTGCAGTTTGGAAAAAAAAAATTATTAATGTAACAGTAACAGTAATTTACAGATAGTCCAGTATTCTCCCTGTAACTTCCTCTTCATTTAGCACTTTCATTTTCTGCAAGTAATGCAAATATTTCCAAAAATTAAGAGCAGAAATTATTCAAAAAATCTTAGACCAAATGGAAATTTTTTTGCAACAGTAACAGTAATTTACAGATTATCCAGCATTCACCTTCCAACTTCCTCTTAATTTGGCATCTATAAGTAATGATACTGCAGCGAGTTGCCTAGAGTAATTTATTTTTGGCGCCATATCGTAGCAACAGCTGTATCCAGACTGAACGTATTCGAAACGTATAGTGTGAATACACGGTCATTATGCTGGAACGTAAACGAACCATACCGGTACGAAAATGAATTTCAGTGTGACTCGGCCCTAACTTGATTATTATTATTATTATTATTATTATTATTATTATTATTATTATTATTATTATTATTATTATTATTATTATTATTATTATTATTATTATTATTATTGAATCCGTCGTCGTTTGATCGAGTTCAAAAGTATGATCATAAAATTCACTTACCCAGGAGTAACATGTGTGTCTTTGTTTCAAACCTGGACAAACTCAATTGAGAAAAGGACATTTACATCCCTCTTATCTTAGAATTTAAAAAATCTCTGAAGTATCTAAAGAAATATGACCAACATTTAAATGCTGTTTTCCTGATAATTTTGATCTTCGTCGTCGTCTTCTTCTTTTTCTTCTTCTTCTTCGTCCCACTTTATCCATCTATTTTCATTCCTTGCACATTGTTGCCATATGGAAAATTCCCACCAATGTTTTTTTCAAACTGTGAAGGATATATTTTTAATCAGGCTTGATAGAAATCTAGGCTACACCATGAATAAAACAAGTTATCATTGGGAAAAATGTACTAATGTTTTTTTTTTTTTTTTTCTATTTACATTTAAACTCATATGCTGTATTTCGATGCTTCATTTGTGAAATTGGTATCTCTCAATCTGGCAACGCTGAGCAAGGTTCCTCCCCCACCAGTCTAACCCCACCCATATCCCTCCCCAAGGTACCCTGATAATTTTATTGCCAATACCAAACGGGCTTCTTCTCAAATGCGATCTGTGACTTCTACTGATAAGGAAATTACATCCCTTGCAGATTAATTAAGATTAAATAGCAGGTTGAATATCACTGGCTGCTTACAAAGGCGGATATTGGACCACTTATCCGAGAATGCCATATCAGATATATTGAGAACTTTAATGCCCGTCTGTTTAAAGGTTTAAAAGCCCGTTCATGTATAGAATGGCAGAGGCAAGGGACAGTGACATTGCCCTATCAAGCAGGACAACGCCTTAGAGAGTGACCATATATACATATGATCAGCGCTTATGCCCCTTCTTCACCCCAGCTAGGGCCAAGGAGGGCCAGGCAATGGCTGCTGATGACACAGTAGATAGACCTTCATGACTCCGCAAGCACCCCATCCTTAGCTCACAAGGATTGTGAGGTTACATTGACCAAAGGAACTAACGAGTTTGAGCGGGACTCGAACCCCAGTCTGGCGTTCACTAGTCAGGGACGTTACCACATCGGCCACAGCAACCCTAACTTGATGATAATCAGGGTTTGCCCTTTGAAAGAAAGGAGGTTATAGTAAGACTCCTACGCCTACTGACGCATAGGGCCTTGGTTAAATTTCGCCAGTCGTCTCTATCTTGAGCTTTTAATTCTATACTACTCCATTCATCATCTCACACTTCGCGCTTCATAGTTCTCAACCATGTAGGTCTGGGCCTTCCAATTCTTCTAGTGCCTCGTAGAGCCCAACTGAAAGTTTGGTGAACTTATTTTTCTTGGGAAGTGCGAGTATGTGCACTCGCACAGATACATATGTATGTATGTATATATATATATATATATATATATATATATATACACATGTATATATATGTATATATATTATATATATACACACACACGCACACACACACACACACATATATATATATATATATATATATATATATATATATATATATATATATATATATATATATATATATATATATATATATATAACCAGACGCCTGCTCTTCATCATCTAAGGGAGATTATAGACAATGCTCCAATGGGCCGTACATTCCCCAAGCTTGTTGGCAACACTCATCAACAGAGGGAGGGGCAGGCAGCAATACACCCGCCACTTGACAGAAGGAAGATTATAAGATGTATCGGAGATAATTTCATCCATGCCATAGCATGAAATAAGGACACGCCCATAGAAATTATGATGTTAGGGTTTACCTTGAAGGTACTGTCAGTGGTGATATTTTTTTTATTTTTTTTTGGCCCACGTTTTATCTCGTGTCTTCCATATTCCCATCTATCATTCTTGCGACCGATCCATCATCATCTGTCCAGCCATCCTCCTTCAGTGCATAGGTGTTATGTAGAGCAGTGACCTGTCTTTTCATAGTAAGGGTGAGGTTTATAAGTCCGTCATTACAGACATTCGCTAGCTCTATAGGAATTTTGTGTTTTTGTGTATGTTTGAGAGAGAGAGAGAGAGAGAGAGAGAGAGAGAGAGAGAGAGAGAGAGAGAGAGAGAGAGAGAGAGAGGGGGGGGGTTTACAAGGAGTTACAAAGGTTTGTGATGTCTCAAATTATTTTTAGTCCATCCTCGGAAGCTCCATTTGCTCTTGGGTAGAGAGAGAGAGAGAGAGAGAGAGAGAGAGAGAGAGAGAGAGAGAGAGAGAGAGAGAGAGAGATGCCCACTCCCCTATAATCTAAAGGAAATGTTCCTATGTTCAATAATCACCCTTGGTAACCATTGTGTAGCCATATATAAAAAGCGTTGACGAGGGAGTATCATTTTAGATGCTCACGACTTTTAAATGTTCATTGATCTTGTGATTAACTTTAGTCACTGCAGAGACTGCGGGTGAAATAAGCTCCACCCCCTGATGATGTAATAACCAATCATATTAAGCCTGACCCCTTATGACGTAATAACCAATCATGTTAAGCCACACCCCTGATGACGTGATAGCCAATCATGTCAAGTCCCACCGCTTTATGATGTAATAATCAATCATGTTAAGCCTCACCCCCTGATGACGTAATGACTAATCATGTTGTCTCTCCCCCACCCCCTCCCCCGTTAACAGCGGTCGCAACACATTACCTCAATGTGATCGTAAGTTAGTATATAGTTTGAAATTTCTTAGAGAATGTGTTGTGTCTCTGCTAACGTAGGGAGCAACCTAATTGTCTATGACGTAATCAGGGGGTGGGCTTATTTCATTCATAGATTAAACATTGTTGTAACCAATCGTTAACCCAAGAGTATTTTGTTTTCCTTGTGACAATTCCTTATGTATCGCCTTTCTGAAAGTCCTTTATTATTGTTTCATGTATCCTTCGTAGAAATTCCATTAGCTGGATTTTTTATTTAGATTTTGGGACATTCCCTTTATCTGTATGTTAGGTAGTAGGGCACCAACCACCCGTTAAGATACTACTGCTAGAGAGTTATGGGGTCCTTTGACTGGCCAGATAGTACTTCATTGGATCCTTCTCTCTGGTAACGGTTCACTTTCCCTTTGCCTACACGTACACCAGATAGTCTGGCCTATTCTTTACAGATTCTCCTCTGTCCTCTTACACGTGACAGCACTGAGATTACCAAAGTATTCTTCTTCACCCAAAGGGGTTAACTACTGCACCGTAATTGTTCAGTGGCTACTTTCCTTTAGGTAAGGGTAGAAGAGAGACTTTAGGCATGGTAAGCAGCTCTTCTAGGAGAAGGACACTCCAAAATCAAACCATTGTTCTCTAGTCTTTGGTAGTGCCATAGCCACTGTACCATGGTTTTCCACTGTCTTGGGTTAGAGTTCTTTTGCTTGAGGGTACACTCGGGTACACTATTCTATCTAATTTCTCTTCTTTCTTTGTTAACGTTTTTATAGTATATGTAGGAGATATTTATTTCAATGTTACTGTTCTTGAAATATTTCATTTTTCCTTGTATCCTTTCCTCACTGGGGTATTTTCTCTGTTGGGGGCCACTGGGCTTATAGCATCCTGCTTTTCCAACTAGGGTTGTAGCTTAGCAAGTAATAATGATAATAATTATGTAACTATCTTTTATCATTATCTAATCTAGCTATTTTAGAAGTCCCTTTATCAGTATCTTAATACGTAGCTATTTTGGAAATCCCTTCATCAATATCTTATTTTGTTGCTATTTTTGAAATTCCTTTATAAGTATATGTACTGTAGCTATTTTAGAAATCCCCTTATAAGTACCTTATTATGTGGCTATTTTGGAAATCCCTTTATCAGTATTTTATTATGTAGTTTTTGTTTAAATCCCTTTATCAGTATCTTATGTAGCTATTTTTGGACGCCATATATAACAAAAAATCTATTAAAAGAAGTCTTTTTAAAGATATTCTATTTTTTTCTTGTTCTTCCACTTTAAGTAGTCTTCTAAATCAGTTTCAATAGAAATAAAAATGATAAAATTAATAATCATAAAAAAGCCACAGTCACAAACAAAACAACAATGTCAAGCAAGAACTAAAAGTGATAATGATGCAACTGGAAATATAAATGAGTCTTTGCAAAAACAGCGTACGTGCAACTACGTGAGGTTCTTGTGCTTATAAGAATTCTTGAAAAAAAACTAGAACTGCCAAAATAATATGCAGAAAAAAATTGTTCGAGATTTCTAGGGTTATTTGCATTTAGATTTATTTCGATTCTTGTTTATTTTTTTAATTTAATTTTTTATTTACTATTTCTGTTTACACATAAGCTCACACACAGACACACACACGCACACACACACACACTATATATATATATATATATATATATATATATATATATAGAGAGAGAGAGAGAGAGAGAGAGAGAGAGAGAGAGAGAGATCAAGCCGTTGATATATGCATGCATATTATTTCATAGTGTGTTTGTAAACACACTAATATATCAAACCTTGTCCCAATCATCTAAAACACCCAAATCCTTAATTGTGCTTCAAGTTTATATTTTTTTTCTTTTTTTTTCTTTTTTATTTTCACCTTGTAATAAGAATAGACGTGTAGACAGTAAATTAAGACCCGCTGATTTTATTATGGCGATGTAGATATGTATAGCTGAATCGTAGAGAGAAAAAAATGTAAACAAAAACACTCAGATATTCGAGGTCGCCCCCTGGTGGCGTGTTCGCGTGTCTGCTATGCCCAAAAGGTCATTTTATTTTTTATTATTGTAGCAGCAGGGGGCAGTAGGAAGTCTGGAACGAATTCAACAGTAATAGTAGCTGATGGAGCAGTTATAGCAGAGCTATGATAGTAGTATTAGCAGTTGCATTCTCATTTTGAACGTTATGGAACTTCAGAAGTTCAAAGTTGCAGCGAATGTTTTCATGTTGAATAGGTTGATATAAGTCTCTCTTTATAGTTTATATGTGATAGATCTTTTTTACGTTGGTACTGATTTTAGAATATCTGTATATTAATTATTCATTAGTTCTCTTATAGTTTATTTATTTCTTTTCCTCGCTGGGCTATATTTCCTCACTGGAGTCCTTGGGTTTATATTATCTTGCTTTTCCAGCTGGAGTTGTAGCTTAGATTGTAATGATTATAATTGAAATAATGATAGTAGTAGTAGTAGTAGTAGTAGTAGTAGTAGTAGTAGTAGTAGTAGTAGTAGTAATGGTGATAAAATTGGTTTTTGTATACTTCAATCAATTGTTAATTTGAGAGAGTGAAATCTTGACTTTTGAAGGTAATTGTATAAGCTGTTCCGACATTTTATTAGCCAATGAAAACTTTACGACACTAAAGCTTGATTTTCGATTAGCGAAAAATGTTCATTGCATGTCTTTAATGACAGTTTTCGGCCATTTGCGAAATCTGCCGTACTTTGACTACATCCATTCATTTTGCTGACATAGGGTGACTCCAGAGAAATGCAACACATCAGTCACTGCTATATTCACCCTTAAGTGCTGAGTCGTATATGATCTACCTGTGCAATTTTGTACTTCAATAAGAGTAGTTGCATACCCGTACATAGAAGAGTCACCAGTAATACATCAATCCCCCTGCACATGCTGCGTCTGTGACTTCACTTTTAGCTTCATGGATATTGATTCACTTCTTTCTAACGTCTTTCACACCACCTGTCCACTCCATTTTAGACATTCCTACCCTCCTACCACATAACACTTCTGAACTAGGTAGTTTTTATGAACATTTTTGTCTGGCTATTCTTTCCACATGACTAAGTCATCTCAAAATATTCTGATCCATACTTTTACTTATCACTGTTAAAAAAACCCTTAATTTTGAACGGAAATTCTCCATAAAAAGTATACTGGTCTCAACCGTATTTCAGTAAAATACAGGCGACCGTAATTTTACCATACTTTGTTATTATCTTTACGGATTGGTGACCGTAATATCACTCCTTTACGTCAATACATCCGTTTTTAAAACGGTAAATGTCTGGCAACATTTATGCCAGAATTTTTACTTACGGCAAATTTTTAATAGAGTAAGGTAACCTGTTTACCACTTATATATCTCAATATTTTACGCTCGATCAATTCTTCTTAAATCACCAATACTTCACAAGTAGTTCATCTCAACAGTTTCAGTATCCTCACTTCACTTCCCTAAAGGAGGTTTGTCTTATCAATCCCTTCATTAATTCCTATCATGTCTTTATAAGACAATTCAAGTCTCTAAGCATCATTTTTCCTTCACCTGTTCTCATTTGACGGCCATCTGTCATGATTTATTACCCGGTACTTAAATGGATTAACCACTTTCACGCATTCATCATTCATACCTACATTATTCTTTTTCCTTTCTACTTAACCTTACTCTGGTTCACATTAACTCATTAGCTATCTTCTCTAGTAAACGCTTACTTTCTTACCAGAGTCTGCAGTTTCGCTTCACTGTCTCCAATTTACCACCTACAATCACCCACCGTTCCATAATCCATTCACAGCTTATTTTCTTACCACAACTTTGCACCTACATTCTCTGTCCTTTCTCTGACTGGAGATCACTCCATCCTTACATATGTTGAATATCCATAGAGACAGCACAGTTGTTTCATACCCATTTTCACTCTTGCCCATATACTCAAACTCAAGCTTCAATTTTGTCATAAAACATTATCACCTTCTAGACTGCTTCTATTAATTCTGTTATAAATCTTTCTTCTCAGATATATTGCACACACAGTTTTCCCTTGACTTTCAAATTCTCATGAATATGTTTCATAACAAGCATTTGATCGGTGACCCATGCAAACACTTATTTGACTAAAACCACACTTTACTACCTCAACCAAGCTTTCTGTTACCCATCTTACTTTCACGATTAAAATCCTACAATACATCTTTCTTGGCATGTCAATTACCTTTATTTTCCTATAATTCTTATTGTCATTCTTATCTCCTTTAAAGATTTTACAACAGAGTAATCATTTCTTTCACTTATTCCTTTGGAATCTTTCCCTTATCTAGACATCCCATACAAACCTTGGTCAGTCGCCCAATCTTGCTATCACCAGTGTACTACAGCATCTCCCGTCGGATCTCCTCAGATTTCGCTTACTCTTATTCCTTAAACCTCTAGGTCCCCTTCTTATATCCCCAACAGTCATTTCTAAAACCATTCTCAGACTTTCCCAGACTTTAAGCATCCCTTTCAAGTCTTGCATCACGCATCTTTTCCTTTTTTTTATTCTCCAATTTTACCAAATCTTGAGAATGCTCTTAACCATCCAGGTCTGAATTCATGTCTGACAGCATCTCCCCAATTGCATTTATTATTCTTGTATAATTATTTCTCTTAATCAACTTCTCAGTTGAACAACTTTTTATCCCCCCAAAGATATTTGGTTTAGTTGGCCTTATTTCTGGATTTTTCTTTTGCTCTTAGATCAATAAATATTATATAGGTAGAAATTAGAATATCTTATGCTGGATTTATAACTATACACAAACGGAAACACGTAGAAAATACCAACACTTATAGCGAAGACCTGATATATGTTTACTGTCCTTGTGCTGTTGGATCTTCACGGGTAATAGGAATAATTAAATGAATATTTGTTATACATTAATGGTATATATGATGAGGAAATAGTCAGTATATGTACTGTTTTTCATAATAAGATTTTATATGTATGTATTCATATGTATGCGTACAAATGAATCGATTATCATATATATATATATATATATATATATATATATATATATATATATATATATATATATATATATATATATATATAAATGTGTGTATATATATGTATATATATATATATATATATATATATATATATATACATATATATATATATATATATATATATACATATATATTGATTTTTAAAAGAATATCAGAAAAAACAAAGTATAAATAGAGACTTAAACCTATATTAATTTTGTTTTAAAATCGGCACTACTACCAAAGTTCAACTTTGAATATAAGGATTTTTAATTAAGAATATAAAAATATTTGTGCATATCAATTTATCTTCAAAATCTACTACTACTACTACTACTACTACTACTACTACTACTACTACTACTACTACTACTACTACTACTACTAGCTTCACTCCCGTTGCTAATGCTGTAAGAAATATCAATTATATTAGTTCTCAGAAGGAATATACATTTAAAAACGCATTCTATCCTCCTACAGCAGTTAATCTTTGTAGTTTGTACAGCCTTGGCTGTAGTCAGGCCATTTCAAGGCAGTCTGGTGATAATCATTAACGATTTTGAACTGTTCAGTGAACAAAATAATTACATTAGGCAGTTACTTTAAGGGATATATTAATTCTTAACTATATTTTAAAGTTTTGTTCTAGTTTATATATGAAAGATTTATTTTAATGTGCATGTTCTTACTGTGTTTTTATTTTAATTGTTCATTAAATCTCTTTAGTTTATTCACTTCTTCATTTCCTATCCTCACTGGGCTATTTTTCCATATTGTAGCCTTTGGGCTTATAGCATCCTGCTTTTCCGACTAGGGTTGTAGCTTAGCTGGTGATAATAATAATAATAATAATAATAATAATAATAATAATATTTAATACAACGTTTTTAAGAATTACCTTAAAAGCATTCAGAATCCTAAGTAGTAAGTAAACGGCTGTGATGCCTCTCTTTAGAAGATGACATTTTAACGCAAATTACATTGTTTACGGTATAAACAATAACAATGTTTCAGAAACAAACAAAAAATATTATAAAACAATAATTCACAATCTTCCAATTTTGAAAACCCATCGATTAGAAATAAAAATACTGACCAGATGACCACTTGAGATACATCCCTCTTTCGTCCACCCACCCACTTAATTCCCACCCACCCACCCACCCACCCAAATGCCAATGGTTGCATCAAGCGACTCGTTAAACGTGCAAAGCCCACAAAAACTAGCACTTAAGACAGGCGTGGTTTTAGAGAAGTAGTTAGTGATGGTGTCTACATTCTACAATATTTCGACTACTACACGTCTACTTTCTCTTTCTTCCACAATGCATTCTACGACAGCTGTGGTCACCTGTGCTTTCGTCATACCTTTGTTCAGAGGTTTAAAGGGCCGCTCGTGAATAGCAGAGGCAAGGGACAGTGACATTGCCCTAGCAAGCAAGGCAATGCCTTAAAGACTGACCATATATACATATAATCAGCAAGCAAGCCCCCTCTCCAACCAAGCTAGGGCCAAGGAAGGACAGGCAATGGGTGCTGATGACTCAGCAGATAGACCTATAGGCTCCTCCAAACCACCCATCATTAGCTCATAAGGATGGTGAGATTGCAGCGACCAAAGGCACCACCGAGTTTGGGCAGGACTCGAACCCCAGTATGGTGATTACCAGGCTAGGACGTTATCACATCGGCCACCCCAACCCATCCTCGTTCTATGAATTTTCATTCGTCTTGTAATCATAATGAAATTTCATTAAGAGATATCATTAGTTTTATTCAAAATATGGTTAATATCGTAAGTTTGTGTATTTTCCTTTATAGCTATAGTGTCCTGTTTACTCAAGGTATTTGTCTGTCTCGATGACAACCATCGAAAATATGCCGCCATCGATTATCTAATATTCTACTCA
Source organism: Palaemon carinicauda (assembly GCF_036898095.1). Taxonomy (NCBI): domain Eukaryota; kingdom Metazoa; phylum Arthropoda; class Malacostraca; order Decapoda; family Palaemonidae; genus Palaemon; species Palaemon carinicauda. The sequence continues at coordinate 6,689,204 of NC_090757.1, forward strand.
GAGCAAAGTCGTGATACCTCAGACCTGAGGGTAATTAAACATCACTATATGAGTAGGTTCATGAACTTATCTAATTTCATCATCATCATCATCTCCTCCTACGCCTATTGACGCAAAGGGCCTCTGTTAGATTTCGCCAGTTGTCTCTATCGTGAGGTCTTATCTCAATACTTTTCCATTCATCATTTTCTACCTCACTATTCATAGTCCTCAGCCATGTAGGCCTTCGTCTTCCAACTCTTCTATTGCCTTGTGGAGCCCAGATGAAAGTTTACTGAACTAATCTCTTTTAGGGATTGCGGAGAGCATGCCCAAACTATCTCCATCTACCCCTCATCATGATCTCATCCACATATGGCCCTTGAGTAATCTCTTATATTTTCATTTCTAATTTCAGTAAGGATTATTTGCATTTACAAGGATAATCTACATCTTTTTTATGGTCTGATCTCCCCCGAAAAAAGGAAAGAAGATTTGGCCTTGAAACCAAGCCCACTGCATATGCAGATGATGCTACTCTCTTTGTATCAGTTTCATTTCCTGAATGTAGACTAGTGGTTGCTGAATCCCTTAAAAAGCATTAGTGCATGATGTAGCATAATAGTAACTCAATTCATTTACGTTATCTAGATTCGTAATGATTTTGCATATCCGTACGAGCAATACTGACACATAAATGGCTGAAATAAATTTAATTTGCAATAGACATGTCACTATAATACGGAACCAATAATTCATTTTGCACCGTTAGATTGTTTATTACACAGTAGAACACGATAAAATCAGAGGGAATATTAGACGCGATTAAATTTGATCATTCATAAAACATTTTGTAGTTTGTTCAAAACTTTAGTAATTCAGGGGGTCCTATTCAAATCCAAAAGGACATGAG
>NC_090757.1:6697595-6701710 GCF_036898095.1 Palaemon carinicauda
GGTTGTGGTGGCCTATGTGGTAACGTCCCTGACTGGTGATAGCCAGAATGGTGTTCGAGTCTCGCTCAAACTCGTCAGTTTCTTTGGTCACTCCAACCTCACCATCCTTGTGAGCAAAGGATATGGGGTTTTGGGGGAGCCTATAGTTCTATCCGCTGAGTCATCAGCGGCCATTGCCTAGTTCTCCCTGGTTAATAGGGCAATGTTACTATCCCTTACGTCTGCTATTCATGACTGGCCTTTAAACCCTTAAACGAAGATGGGCGGCTATCAGGCCTTAAAAATCTCACTGATGACTAAATGTAGATAAACCCACAAAACTGACTATCTTACCTTGATAATTCCCTGAACAAATGCATATTAATCAAAATGGTCGATTATGACGATTATCTTACCTTGAAAATCCCGCTGATGTACAAATTCAGATAAACCAAGATGTCTGACTGTCTAATCTTGAAAATTCCGCTGGTGGCTAAATGAGGATAGGCCGAAATGGCTAACCGTCTTACCTTCGCAAACCTGCTGGTGTCCAAATGCAGATAAACCAGGAATGCCCACTATTTTGAAAATCTCGCTGATGAACTAATGCAGATAAACCCACAAGGCTTGACTATCTTACAGTGATAACCCCTCTGGTGATCAATTATGGAGAAGTCATAATTTCTGAGTTACTTTAAAAATCCTCTTGCTGAACACATGCAGATATACTCAGATTGCCGACTGTCTTATCTTGAAAACTGCCCTGGTTACCAAATACAGATAAAGCAAGGGGACACAGTCCTGCCTTGAAGATCCTGCTTATAACTAAATACAGATAACCCAAGGTGGTCGACTATCTTGCCTTGAAAATCCTGCTTGTGACCAGTTGTAGATAAACTAAGATTTCCAACTGTATTACCTTGACAATCCAACCAAAATACTGCAAGTGACCAAATGAAACAAACAAAGATGACATAGTATCTTACCTTGAAATTCCCACTGGTGACTAAATGTAAATGAAACAATATGGCTACTTTCCTCTTGGTAAGGGTAGTAGAGAGACTTTAGCTATGGTAAGCAGCTCTCCAAATTCAACCCTTTCTTCTCCAGTCTTGGGTAGTGCCATAGCCTCTGTACTATGGCCTTCCACTATCTTGGATTAGAGTTCTCTTGCTTGAGGGTACACTCGGGCACACTATTCTATCTTATTTCTTTTCCTCTATATTTTTAAAAGTGTTTATAGTTTATATATGAATTTTTTTAGTACTGTTTTATTTAATTGTTAATTACTTCTCTTGTAGTTCATTTATTTCCTTATTTCTTTTCCTCACTGGGCTATTTGGGCTTATAGCATCCTGCTTTTCCAACTATGGTTGTAGTTTAGCAAGTAGTAGTAGTAGTAATAATAATAATAATAATAATAATAATAATAATAATAATAATGGCCGATTGTCGTACGATATAAATTCCACTGGTAACTTAATCTGGATAATCCAAAATGGTCGACTGTCTTAACTTAAAAATTACCCTGGTCACCTTATGTAGGAAAACTCTGATGGCCGATTGTCTTATCTTTGGAAATTCCATTGGTGACAAAACGTAGATAACGTGGTAAAGTCTCTGACTGGTGGACGTGACCCTGGGATTAGAGTCCAGCTCAAACGCGTTAGTTTCTTCGGTCTCTGCTACCTAATCATCCTTGTGAGCTAAGGATGGGGGAGGTTTGGGGGAGCCTTTAGGTCTCTCTGCTGAGTCATCAGTATCCATTACCTGGCCCTCCTTGGTCGTAGCTTGGGTGGAGAGCAGGCTTGGGCACTGATCATATGTATATATGGTCAGCCTCTAGGACATTGTCCTGCTTGATAAGGCAATGTCACTGTCCATTGCCTCTGCCATTCATGAGTGGCCTTTAAACGTTTAAACTGTCTTCCCTTGAAAATCCTACTGGGGACCACATGCAGATAGGCCTACTCTAAAATGGCCGATTGCCTAGCCTTGTTCAAATCTAGATAATCCAATATGGCCGACTACATTGCCTTGAAAGCTTTAATGGACAAAGAGGAAAGATCACTTATATCTTAACCCCATTCCTGGAAAGGATAGAAATATAGAATTGTATCAAAGGGTTGATCAAACCTTATTTCCTTATAATGATGATAGTAGGGTTCTATCTTAGTTCTGTTCTTCTTGTTTTGTTAAAGTTTTTATAGTTCATATAGGAAATATTTATTTTTATGTTGTTACTGTTCTTAAAATATTTTATCTTTCCTTGTTTCCTTTCCTCACTAGGTAACTTTCCTTGTTGGAGCCCCTGGGCTTATAGAATGTCCTGCTTTTCCAACTAGGGTTGTAACTTAGCAAGTAATAATAATAATAATAATAATAATAATAATAATAATAATAATAATGATAATAATAATAATACCGATACTGTGAAAATCAGCAGGCGAATATCAGTGATGACTTTACATTTCATCAAGCGTACAGAGCCGAATGAAAGTTTTAGAATTGTTAACCAATCTTAAATTAATAGATTGGCTCAATTTTACTGATTGGCAAGAGATAATCTTTGTTCTGACTGATCCATCCAGTTCTGGAAGTTAATGCCACAAAATGAATACATTTGCATGGCACAGGATACTTGATTCAAGAATTTCAAGTATCAAGGTTAAAAGAAGACTGGTGGAGTGGACAAGCCAATTACAAATCATAGCCTCCGTACCATGGTCTTCCACTGTCTTGGGGTAGAGTTCTCTTGCTTAAGGGTACACTCGGGCATACTATTCTATCTTAGTTCGTTTCCTCTTGTTTTGATAAATTTTTTATTGTTTATAGAGAAGATATTTGTTTTAATGTTGTTACTCTTCTTGAAATATTTTATATTTCCTCGTTTTCTTTCCTTACTGGGATATTTTTCCTATTGGAGCCCCTGGGCTTATAGCATCCTGCTTTTCCATTTAGGGTTGTAGCTTAGCAAGTAATAATAATAATGATAATAATAATAATAATGATAATAATAGTAATAATAATAATAATACAAACTCGGTAGGAAAAAAAAGAAACGGAAGCGTTTTACACGATCCTTGGAATAGGAACGTCAAAGGATTCAGTAAGAAAATAAATATATGCAAATTTTGAAATTTTCTGTTTTATAAATATCTTATTCACGGCAAAAGATGTTTTGGCTAGTAAACTCGAGGCGTGAGGAAGAATGGGAGTTGACAAGACGAGCTGACATTGGGAAATCCTACCTTTGGAAGTAAGTTTTATCGCTCTCTCTCTCTCTCTCTCTCTCTCTCTCTCTCTCTCTCTCTTTTTTATTCCTGGCATTATCATAGCCCCTGCCAGGTATTGTCCTTGTCCTAACGGTCCTTGGGAGGATAGATTTATAGTAGATTATTAGGGTAACTTTGAAGGCAAAGAAAAATGTAATACATTGGGAAAGAAAATGTTGAATGAAATAAAAGAATAGTTTTGTTTTACCGTGATTGAGTGGTATGATGTTTACTTAGTTGGTAGAGAAATATAACAGAATAAGATTTGTGTGGGGGTGGGGGGGGGGGGGTGGGGGGAGGGTGATCCATTTGTTTTCAAAACGATTTTGATATTTTTAAAGGGAATTCCATCTTGTTTAGGTATTTCAATTTATGTTCAAATGGTTTCAAATTTCTTGAGGGAGAGAGTAAATCTAATATGCAAAGTTAGAGTTTGCATGAATAATGTGTTAACTTGAACTCTTGCCAATTTAAATTTAAACTTTCATGTTTACCATTAATCACTCAAGATAGATATGTCATTATATAGGAAAGCAATTAATGCTTATATTCTTTAAAATCTTCTGGTTGACTGACAACCAAAATATAAAAAGAATAACATAAAATTCATGAAAATTAAATAACTCTACCTATCTTGGACTCTGAAAAGTATTTAAAACAACAAATGCAGCCGTTTCTAGTCCACTGCAGGACAAAGGCCTCAGACATGTCCTTACTTATGCATGGAATTTGGCCAGTTTATATCATCACCACTCTTCCCAGTGTGAATTCGTGATGGTGGGAGATCTTTGTTTGATCGCTCACAGAAAACCACCCTAGTATGGGTGGCCTTGACAATACAGCTTTGCTGATCATGTTGAC
>NC_090757.1:6702210-6709710 GCF_036898095.1 Palaemon carinicauda
TGTTTTATGGATGGATTATGGAGAAATATGAAAAAAAAAATATATGTTTGCTTTGTTTGTTTGTATGCGAGATGTGTGAGATTTATGGATGGATTACAGAGAAATCTATAAAATATTGTATATATGTTTACTTTGTTTGGTTGTATGCGAGATGTGTCAAAAATTTTTGGATTGCAGAGAAATCTTTTTTTTAAGATGTATTAAGGGCAAGGGGTGACATGGTTGCATTTTGAGTTGGATCTGGTAATGAACTTAAGATGTATTTTTCTTCCCTCGTTGTACTTTCCAATTAGATGAAAGTTTCGTAATTGTTCGCATTTTATTGATCTTTACCATTTATAAAAGAGGGTAAATGTTAGTATTTTCATGTTTTTCAATCTATGACGTTTTACTTCGTAAACATGAAAGACGAAGCTCATATTGCTGCATATTTAACTGAATGCTAATATTTCTACTGATAATAATAATAATAATAATAATAATAATAATAATAATAATAATAATAATAATAATATTCTATCATAAGACTAATCTATCCCTTGCCTTTGAAGGGGTTTCATTACTGCTGAAGTTTTGAGAGAATCAAAAGCTTTCTTATAGTTATGAATATCAAAATGATAATGAAAAAAAAAAATACTAGTGAGGTTGCTTAGTGGATATTACCATCATCTGTTAATATACGAGTCCAAATATTGAGTTTTAAATTTAGGTAAAAAGATCGATTATACGTTGCCAATTTGTATCTTACCTTTTTTTTTTTTTCTTTTTTTTTTTTCTAAATTCTTGTCAACTCTTTCACCTTAAATTTTTGGGAAAGTTACAAGTATTTCAAATTCTACGTTACTGCAATATCAGACTATATCTTAAATTTCATTGAAAATTTTGCAGTGAACTTCATTTTTTTTTTCTCTCGAATGTTCTCTCATTAACATTTCTTTCACTTTATGTCGCATAATGACCTCCTTAGAATAACATTTTGCCTCGAAACGATTTCCCAGTTCAGAATGACCTGTTATCTCAGGATTACATGTTGGCATAAAATGACTGGTTGCTCCAGAATGACCTGTAGCCTCCGAGACCTGTTACCTTAGAATGCCCTATCACCTTAGAATGACCGATTGTCTCAGAATAACCTGGTGTCGTAAAATATCCTGTTGTTCAGAATAACCTGTGGCCACAGAAAGATATGTTACCTCGGAATTATCTATCAGGACATAATGACTGGCTACGTCAGAACGATCCGTAAGCAAAGAATGACCCGTTGTTTCATAATGACCAGTTGCTTCAGAATGATTGGTTGCCATAGAATTACCTGGTCCCCTGAGGATGACCTGTAGGCATAGTATGACCCGTTGTTTCAGAATTACCTGTTACTTCGGAATGATTTGTTGCCTTATGATTACCTGTCAGCACAGAATAACTGGTCCCCTCAGGGCGACCTGTAGGCATAGTATGACCTGTTGTTTCCGAATTACCTGTTACTTCAAAATGACCTGTTGTCCCAGAATGGCATGTGCCACAGAAAGACTAGTTGCCATGAAATTACCTATTGCCATAATTTGACCCTCTACTTGGGAATGACTTGTTGCCGTAGATTGACCCCCTGCTTCAGAGTAACCTTTTCCCACAGAAAGGACTGTGTCCATAGATTGACCTATAAGTTGTATTTGTTCAAACAAACTTTTAAAATTCCTAATAATAATAATGAAATATGACCTTCATAAAGGAATATATGATTTATTATAAAACTGACTTACCTGTTTATGTAACACATAAAATTATACGTAAATTAAAAATTTGTATTAAAAAACAAAGTATTTATTGTTTTGTTTTTCTCGAATATAAATAACATTCATGGCAAAAGAGTAGTTTGAAACACTTTATTTTTTTGTAACTTATGATATCAACTAACATAGCAACTTATCATTTATAGTTCCAAACATGATTTAAGACAGAAAAAAAAAACCCATTTCATGTTAATTTATTTATTTTCAATTAAATTCATATGACGACACATTCGTTAGTAGTTTTCAATATTCATGATAACATGGAGCTTCTGTGATGATAAAAAAAGATTTGGGATAATAAGCGTTAATTACGTGTAATTAATTATGCTATAAATTATAATTTGAAAATAGTTGACACAGGTCTTTGATAACCAAATTAATTGTGACAACAAACTTTATTACTGACTAGTACAGTAATAACACGTTCGCCTAGCATTTACATGGCAGCAGATCGATCCCCGGCAGTTTAAGCAGTTTACTGGGGAGGATACTGCTGTGGTTGGGCAGCACAGTGGGGAGCTTGGGCTTGCTCGGCTGACGTTCTGGTGAGCATCTGTTCCGATGAAATTGGAACTGAAATCAGACATCTTTAACTTTACTGATAGCTAATTTCGTACATGATAACAAATTTCTTTGATGATGGTAATATCCACCATGCAACCTCAATGGAAATTTCTTTCTTTATCATTTTGATTGATCATAACTATAAGATAACTTAATTCTCTCAAAACTTCAGCAGTAATGAAAGCCCTTAAAAAACAAGGGGTAGACGATTATTATTATTATTATTATTATTATTAGTAGTAGTAGTAGTAGTAGTAGTAGTAGTAGTAGTAGTAGTAGTAAAACCATCCACTGCAGATAAATCAGCATCCACGTCATATGAATCGACATTCAAAATAGAAAACATTTTTTTTTTATGAAGGCAACATTTTTTTTTTTTTTTTTTTTTACGATGGCAGCAATAAAATCCATTATGCCCCAAGTTCTGGTTGGTGACTGACCTTTTGCAAGCATCCTGACCTTTGTGTAGCCACGACCTTGCCGTAGAGTAGATGTTAGCCATGGCTCGTTAATTCTTATCGCTTTGTGTGTTAATGGGTCAGTGTTAAGATAGTCAGCGTGAATAGATGGTTTTTTCTTTGTAAATGATAAAATGTATGTATGTATGCATATTATATTAATGCAGCATATGTAATCATCCATAAATATATACATAGTGTACACACACACACACACACACACACATATATATATATATATATATATATATATATATATATATATATATATATATTGATATATATATATATGTATGTGTAAATAAATATACATATATATATATATATATATATATATATATATATATATATATATATATATATGTGTGTGTGTATATATACATATATATATCTATATATCTATATATATATATATATATATATATATATATATATATATATATATATATATATATATATATATATATATATATATATATATGTTGCTGTCAAAAAAGAACATTGGGAATGAATTATCTGAAATTAATTAAAAAAATTAAGTCTCGTTGATACAACATGGCGTTTAAATTTATGTACGTAAACATTGTTTTTGCTTTTACGTACAGTTGGACACATGGGTCATTGTAACGCCTTACTCCCAATGAACCCTGTCACACCCATACTTGACGGCTAGTGAACGAAAAGATAGTGTAGGGAGATATAAACACAGGAACTCGCCACGCAGTAAGGGTGTAGCTAAGTGCACTTCATCAGACCGAGGTACCACGAATTCCTGTGTCCAACTGTACTTGACGACAGTGTTTTTGAGCTTATGCATGAACAACATGATGTTTATGCACGTGGCAGCATATAGACATAGCTCTTTGCTTTTTCAAGTGGCAGGGGAGGAATTTGTACCTTAAAAAACAATTAAAATATAAGTTTTCTGAAGACATTTGACCGGTGTCAGTCTTGATTGTAAATTTACCCTTGATAAACATATCCGGTCGGTCTCTTCATTGATTATACACAAAAACTGATATACTGTATTTGAAAAAAGGTTTTTAAGATTTTTTTTTTAACCTGCCTCTTGCAAGGAAAATTTTTTTTATTATTAAATTTTCATAGTTTATACATTGCTCTTTTCTCTTGTCCTGGACGGAAACTTAATCTGTTAAATTAGATATAAAATTTCATCTCTTGTTTTCCCGCAATTCTTATTATCCTGTTTAGAGGCCGCTCATAGATGGCAGAGGCAAGGGACAGTGAAATTGCCCTATCAATCAGGACAATGCCCTAGAAACTGACCATATATACATATGATCAGCCCCTACGCACCCTCTCCACCCAAGCTAGGACCAAGGAGGACCAGGCAATGACTGCTGATGACTCAGCATAGACCTATAGGCTCCCCCAAACCTCCCATACTTAGCTCACTAGGATGGTGAGGTTGTAGCGACCAAAGGAACTAATGAGTTTGAGCGGGACTCGAACCCCAGTCGGGCGTTCACCAGTCAGGGACATTACCACATCGGCCACCTCAACCTTGACTCAATGGGCTGGTTAATCTATTTCATTTTAATAATTATAAAATTATTCTCTGCTCTCAGATCTGGCTAGGCTATACAAGCCAGCACATACTGTAGAATTGGGTATAGGATAGTCTACAGTCAATTCTAACTGTAAGGCCTCATCTCTTACAAATCTGTATACACAGTATTATATATGTATGTATATATATATATATATATATATATATATATATATATATATATATATACATATATGTATGCATATATATTATTCATATATAGACATATATATGTATATATATATGTATATATATATATATATATATATATATATATTATGCATATGTATTATACATATATATACAGTATATGTGTGTATGTATATATACATATATATATGTATATATATAGGTTTATATATATATATATATATATATATATATATATATATATATACTCACACACAAATATATATGTATATGTATATATATTATTTATATATATATACACATATATATATACACACATATATGTATATATATATATATTATATATATATATATATATATATATATATATATATATATATATGCTACCCCTTTTACCCCCACCATAAGGTTAAATTTCGAGCACATTTTGCTATATAATTTTTTTAAATTGCTCTAACAAGCTTAATTTTTGTCCTAGAGAGGTCAGTTTGGTCTCATTCTTTTGGAAAATGCCTGAAGTTTCTCGTAAAATTATCAATATTATGTAAAAATATGTAATTAACAGTGTTTTGCAAGAACGTACCGGTACGTCCTTTGGGGGTGAAAGGGGTAGTTTCTTTCTAGCTGTGACCAAATTATCGATGGAGAATCCTAATCGTATGATTAAATAGATCAAACATCAGATCAAACGTAGTGTTAATGTTTGTCTTTTAATATATGAAACTGAATATCCATTTATATTTGAACTGGCTTATTAATCACATATTTTTATTTATCTCGATCCATTTTTTTTTATTATTTATTTATTTATTTATTTTTTTGTGTGGTTAATTTTCTATACTATGATACCATTATTCGGACTCTTGAGGTTGTAACCTATTTTTTTCCAGTTATAGTTAGGGCGTAGATTATTATTATTATTATTATTATTATTATTATTATTATTATTATTATTATTATTATTATTATTAAAGTTACAATCCTAGTTGGAAAAGCAGGATGCTATTAATCCAAGGACTCCAACAGAAAAAATAGCCTAATGAGGAAAGAAAATAAGGAAATAGATAAACTACAAGGGAAGTAATGAACATTTGAAATAAAATATTTTAATATAATAATGAATATAACCTCTTAATGATCTAATTTTTATAATAATTCCATACAATTCTATTTAAATTAATCCCATTTGAAAATGAATATATTCTTTTCATTATTTTTCTTTTTTCAAGTGGCTCCAAGAGTGACGTCATAAAAACGGGACCAGAGATCTAATAAAAAAAAAAAAAAGGCTCGACTTTGTAAACCTGTTTTCGAAGTTGTTGGAAATTGCAATGTTGGATCTTTCTTGTAATGGAGTCTCCATCACGTTATTTATTTGTTTATTTGTTTGTTTATTTTTTATCTTTTAGAAAGGTCGGTGATTTTGTAATGCTGGATGCGTATTGTGGTTGATTTTATTCCGAATGAATGATTGTTATTGTTATTATATAACTATTATTATTATTATTATTATTATTATTATTATTATTATTATTATTATTATTAGTTAAGTTACAATCCTGGTTGGAAAAGCAGGATGCTATAAGCCCAAGGGCTCCAATAGGGAAAAATAGCCCAGTGAGGAAAGGAAATTAGATGAATATACAAGAGAAGTTATTATTATTATTATTATTATTATTATTAGTTAAGTTACAATCCTGGTTGGAAAAGCAGGATGCTATAAGCCCAAGGGGTCCAATAGGGCAAAATAGCCCAGTGAGGAAAGGAAATTAGATGAATATACAAGAGAAGTTATTATTATTATTATTATTATTATTATTATTATTATTATTATTATTAGTTAAGTTACAATCCTGGTTGGGAAAGCAGGATGCTATATGCTCAAGGGCTCCAATAGGGCAAAGTAGCCCAGTGAGGAAAGGAAATTAGATGAATATACAAGAGAAGTTATTATTATTATTATTACTATTATTATTATTATTATTATTATTATTATTAACTAAGCTACAATCCTGGTTGGGAAAGCAGGATGCTATAAGCCCAAGGGCTCCAACAGGGAAAAGGAAATAAGGATATAAATAGACTACAAGAGAAGTAATGAATAATTAAAATAGAGTATTTCAAGAACAGTATCACCATTAAAACAGCTCTTTCATATATAAGATATAAAAAGAGACTTGAGTTTTATCAGGAAATGTTAAGCCCTCGAGTTAATAAGCAAATGAAGTAATTAAGAAAAGGGCCAGATTGATGAATGTTATCCGCAAATGTTACCGTTCTTGAAATATTTTATTTTTAAATGTTTATTACTTCTCTTGTAGTTTATTTATTTCCTTATTTCCTTTCTTCACTGGGCTATTTGCCCTACTGGAGCTCATGACCTGGTGAGCGATGAACAGGAAATACATTGCAACAAATTCGAAGGCTGTTTAGCTAGGAAATACATCGTAATTGTATATTAAGATTTGGGTAAATGAGATGATAAAAATATTTTCTGAGTCACGTCATATCCTCGATAAGAATCGTAACATGAGAGTAAAATGACCACAGGAAATAACTTTTTCGATGAAAGGGATATCATGACCACAGAAGATATTCCCTTTGAATAACGCCACAACTTTTAAGAAATAAATTATAAAAGGGAAATGCACTGAGGAAATATTTCCCTGGCTTATGGTGGCCTATTTGAGACGTCCTTGCCTGGCGTTCTGCCGGACTGGGGTTCGAGTCACGCATAAGCTCGATAGTTTCTTGTATTGTCTGCAAGCTCATCATTCTTGTGAGCTAAGGGGGGAGGCTATAGATCTACCTGCTGAGTCAGCAGCCATTATCTTGCTCTCCCTGGTCCTAGCTTGGGTGGATATGGGGCCTTGGCGCTGACCATATATATATATATATATATATATATATATATATATATGGTCAGTCTCTAGGGTATTGTCCAGCTAGCTGGGGCAACGTCACTATCCCT
>NC_090757.1:6714710-6719710 GCF_036898095.1 Palaemon carinicauda
GCCCCAGACTCTGACCATATATACATATGATCAGCGCCCAAGCCGCCTCTCAACCCAAGCTAGGACCAGGGAGGGCCAGGCAATGACTGTTGATGTCTCAGCAGATAGACCTATGGGCTCCGCCTAAACGCCCGATGCTTAGCTCAGAAGGATGGTGAAATTGCAGCAACCAGAAAAACTAATGAGTTTTAGCGGGACTCGAACCCCAGTCTGGCGTTCACCAGTCAGGGATTTTACCACATCGACCACCACAAGTCTGTTGTTTACTGGGTATAATTGTTCACCAGAGCATTCCATCTAGGAAGAAATTTATGAAATTGGGTTAAAAAATTCTTTTAACTTTAGCACAGAATTGCTATCGTACAGGTTTTAGAGTAGAACGCACTGTTAAAAGCACCCGCAATTTTACTCGGAAATTCTCCGTAAAAATATGTTCTAAGCCGTATTTCAGTAAAATACTGACGACCGCAATTTTTACCCTAGTTTTATATAATCTTTTACGGGTTGGTGACCGTAATATCATCCCCTTGCGTGAGTATATCCGTCTTAAAAGCGACAAAAGCCTGGAAAAATTTATTCCAGAATTTTTACCGTTTTTTAAGGTAAATTTTTAATAGCGCGTGACTTGTTGAAAATTGCAAGCGACTAAACCCTGATTCTACTGGAAACTCGTGAGACTGAAATTGCAAATAAAGTCAGATAGACAGGCATGTGATACCACAGAAAAATCTTTAAGTGATAGAATTTTTTTTATTCTGCTGCAAAATCTGAGAAACATTCAATTTTCAAATGAGGTCCCTTAGACAAGCATGTGACCCATATATCCCAAATTTAAGAGCCAGTGCAATCCCTACTAAAAGATCTACATGACGGAAGTGCATTTGTACAGAAAGGTCTGGGTATCTGATCTTCAGTATTACAGTAAGGTCTCTGAAATGCATTTGTACAGAAAGGTCTGAGTATCTGATCTTCAGTCTTACAGTAAGGCCTTTGAAGTGCATTTGTACAGGAAGGTCTGGGTATCTGACCTTCAGTTTTGCAGTAAGGTCTCTGAAGTGTATTTGCACTGGAAGGTCTGGGTATTTGACCTCCAGATTTGCAGTAAGGTCTCTGAAGTGCATATTTACAGGAAGGTCAGGGTATCTGACCTTCAGTTTTGCAGTAAGGTCTCTGAAGTGTATTTGCACAGGAAGGTCAGGGTACCTGATCTTCAGTCTTGTAGTAAGGTCTCTGAAGTGTATTTGCACAGGAAGGTCAGGATAACTGAGTTTGGGCAAGTTCTGCGAGACAGAAATGTGGCCATACAAAAAGGTCTTAATGATGAAGAAGCTTAGCTACGGGATCCTTGGTACACAGAGATGCGCCCTGCCTGCATCTCACAAGTCGAAGGAAAGCAAACAAGCGGGTTGCAGTAGCCACAGCTCAAGTTGACATTCAGCGAGAATGGGCATTGCAAGAACCGCGCCCATCTTTTGACGTATTGCGATTGAACAGAACGACCGCTGGGACAGGGCGTGGCTTATTCTACTGCCCCTGCTAAAGAAATAAAAAGCTAAAGAAATAAAAAGTTAAAGAAAAAAATTGATATAATCGATAGCGCCTAGGAAGATTTATCAGTAGTTATTGAAGTCTGATATTGTTTCATTGTCATACCATGAATTATGTCCATACCGTAACACCAACCTCACTAAACTGATATATAGCTTGATTTTTATATTTAAGTTCAGGCGATTTGATTTCCAAATTTACAATATCCAAAATATTTCGTAGACTTGAGAACAAAGTCCCCAGAAGAATATTTGTAGTAGAATGATAGGACAGGATTAGAAATGAAACTATACGAGAGATTACTCGAGTGCCATATGTGGATGAGATCATGACGAGGGGTAGATGGAGAGGGTTTGCCATGCTCTTTGCACTCCCAAGAGATTAGTTCACCAAACTTCCAATTGGGCTCCACAAGGCACTAAAAGGCTAGAAGAGTTGGAAGACCCAGGCCTACGTGGCTAAGGACTATAAGCGTGAAGTAGGAGATGATGAATGGAGAAGAATTGAATTAAAAGCTCAAGATTGAGACGACTGGCGATATCTAACCGAGGCCCTTTGCGTTAAAATTATTTTCGTTTACGACGAAAATGATGTTATTATTCGTTGATGGGAAACTGTGAAAACCCAATTTTCCTTAAGACGTAAATCAAAATTAATTTTTCTTTTCCACAAAGAATATCCTGGATTTTTCGATAGTGGTAAAATATTAATTTGATATTTCTATTATAAGTATTTTACTCGAATGCAGAGGGGAGGAAAGAACTGTCTCTTTTGATAAATAAAAGTAACTGTAATATATAATAAAAAAGATAATCAAATTTTGATTGAAAAAATATGCGGAAAAGAATGAAAATAAGTAATAAGAAAAATGCTTTAAATTTTTGGAAAAACCATACCAACAATTAATTTTGAGAAATTTGAAAAATATACACAGAATTGTTGCCTGTGAAGAGAAAAATATGAATATTGTCTTATTATAAGTCATAGCATATTTGCATGAATGATATTTTATTCAACATGTTTACTGTATTTACCATTGCATTTTTTTATTATTCATCTAAGTATGTTTTATGATTAAAAAAAATAGATCGACTAATGATTTTTTAATAAGTTTTAAGCCCTATTTTATTCATAGTGAAAATTATTTATCATTCTACGTTAGATATATTTAAGTAATTATAACGTATATATTCGTGAATAAACAGAAGTTTTAAATCCTATTTTATTAATAGTAAAAGTACTTACCATTCTACTTTTGATATATTCAAGTAATTGTAACGTATATATTCGTAAATACATTTTAACAGAAGTTTTAAATCCTATTTTATTAATAGTAAAAAGTATTTATCATTCTACTTTTGATATATTTAAGTAATAGTAACTTATATATTCGTGAATACTTTTTTTTAACAAGTTTTAAATCCTATTTTATTAATAGTAAAAGTATTTATCGTTCTATTTTTTATATATTTAAGTAATAGTAACATATATTCATGAATACTTTTTTTTAACAAGTTTTAAACCCTATTTTATTTTTAGTAAAAAGTATTTATCATTCTACTTTTGATATATTTAAGTAATAGTAACTTATATATTCGTTAATACTTTTTTTAACAAGTTTTAAACCCTATTCTATTTTTAGTATAAATATTCATCATTCTACTTTTGATATATTTAAGTAATTGTAACTCATATTTATGAGAGTAAAAAAAAAATAGGAATGAGGAAGTGCAAAACGAGTTGCCGGGTTTTCTCGCACACGAACACAGCCAGTAGGTCATCTTCCTCCTCCTCCTCCTCCTCCTCCTCTTCCTCCTCCTCCTCCTCTTCCTCCTCTTCCTCCTCCTCCTCCTCTTCCTCCTCCTCCTCCCCCCCCTCGCTTGCGTTTGTCTGCGCGGAATAAATATCTACGTCTGGCCTTGTCACTACAAAAGAAGTCCTAGAAAGTGATTTTTCTCGCTCGGATACGCTCCAGCTAGTTTTGCTTAACCCCCCCTATTAAATTACCCCCCCCCCTGCTTAAATACCCCCTCCCCCCCGCCCAACCCCTCGTCCTCGCCCTTCCTGCTCTCAGCATCCCAAAGTCAATTTCAGATTCGAAGGATTTATTGACATAAAACAATTACATCAAATAGGGGTGTATTATTATTATTATTATAAATACTTGGTAAGCTACAACCCTAGTTGGAAAAGCAGAACGTTACAAGCCCAGGGGCTCCAACAGGGAAAATATCCCAGTGAGGAAAGGAAACAAGGAAAAATCAAATATTTTAAGAATAGTAGCATGCTAATAAACCCGCCAACCAATATAGTGAAAATATATATATTTATATATATATATATATATATATATATACGTAATATATACATTATTATACAAGCAAATCAAGCAATGCCTCCATTATTTATTCCAGCAAAACTAAGGAAATTTTTTTTTTCTTACAATTTTGGTACAAATATCATTATTTAAAAAATAACATACTAGATCCCTTACATCATTTTTGAATTCTGATAAGTCAGCATCTCTCAACTGAAGCTCTGCATCTCTTATCTGCTCTAATAACCCCTCTCCCTCTCCCTGTCCCTCCCCCTCTCCCTCTCCTTCTCCTTCTCCCTCTCCCTCTCCCTCTCCCTCTCCTTCTCCTTCTCCCTCTCCCTCTCCTTCTCCTTCTCCCTCTCCCTCTCCCTCTCCCTCCTTCTCCTTCTCCTTCTCCTTCTCCTTCTCCCTCTCCTTCTCCTTCTCCCTCTCCTTCCTCTTTATCAGCCTGCTTTAGCGTCATTTGTGGGATCCATATTCCGGTGTTTGTAAAGAGTAGAAGTCTAACCTTTCCATATATTATTTTTACATTTCTGAATTCCCTATCTGCTTCTGTGTTCCCAGAAGTGTTTAGCTATAATCTGTTCTTAGCGGGTAATTTCATCATCGCGTTGACCGGGGAGGCTTGAAGCTTTTGTCTTTTGAGAGAGAGAGAGAGAGAGAGAGAGAGAGAGAGAGAGAGAGAGAGAGATTAATTTCCTTACATTGTAGTGGATTAGTTTTTCTTAAACTAAGTTGAATGATGTGATTCTTTTTTCTGAATAAGCTAAATCATTTTATAAATGATTGGCACATTTCTTTACATTGGTTGTATCGAATTAGTCCTTTCCTAATTTTCCTGAAGTACTTTAAAAAAATTTTAAAATTTGCCGAAATAGTTTTCTTAACCAGAACATGCTCTTGCAAAATTCTAAGAATTAATTACACAGTATCATTTCGTTCTAAATTTTCCCTAGTTACCCTTTTCCCCCAAATTGTCCCGAATCTGTCCTTATCCTTGAAACACCCGAAATCATTTCTTATTTATTTCGAAATATTTCCAGGAAGTAACGTCAAGGGTCCTTCTTGTCATGATGCAGTAGAGGAATTCGTAACGTTCCTTTCTTTTAAGAAATATTTTAGGGGAGGTGTCTGT
>NC_090757.1:6724710-6735607 GCF_036898095.1 Palaemon carinicauda
TATATACATATAATATATATATATATATATATATATATATAAAGAAAGTGATCTGGTGATAAATCGAGTATAGAATCTAGTGTAGACATTCCTATTTAGATATGTATTGAGAGAGAGAGAGAGAGAGAGAGAGAGAGAGAGAGAGAGTTAAAGGTATAACATTTTGTTTCTATTCTTGAATATTCATTCTTGATCATTCTTATTTACATTCGTCAGTGTTTTTGTAAAGAATTATGAATTTTCTTTTCAATATTTCTTGCATTTCCTTAAGAAATTACCCAATCTAAGGAAGTGTAATTTAACTTAACAACCAAATATAACCCTTCCATGGTCTCAGCCTCCATCAAATAAAGCACACAATGCATAAGAAACAATTGGATAATATAATAGGGATAAAGAAATGATAAAGAAGGAGAATAAAGAAAACTGTAAGAGAGAGTGATTTTGAGTTAACATGTTTGGTGTCATCGATATCATGCAATATATATACAGCAAACATATATAGGAGAACAAAGAGAGAGAGAGAGAGAGAGAGAGAGAGAGAGAGAGAGAGAGAGAGAGAGAACCGGCCGGCAGATGACTTGGCATTAAGTGTTAAGGTTGGAGTGATTTTCTTTGGCTTTATAAACTCCTCGCTTGGATAATATTTTACTTTCACATGACAACGGCCGTGATGATGATGATAATGATGATGATGATGATGACGAAGGATGATGATGATAATGCACATAGCTCTTACACAAGATGTTTGGGTTCTTTATCTGTAATGTGACAGCGAGACACCTTTTCTGGACTTTAGTTTGTCGTCAAAATAGGGTTTTTTGTCATGTTTGTTTGTTATTTATGTATATCGCTAAATTCTTTCCTATGTGGCATTGGAGAGAGAGAGAGAGAGAGAGAGAGAGAGAGAGAGAGAGAGAGAGAGAGAGAGAGAGAGAGAGAATTGGACTGCTATTAGTGATTGAAACGATAATTCTATCCTTATTTTTTGTTATAACTTTGTTTTTGGTTTTTGGAACTAAAATACTCATCATGAAAAAGGAAAAAAAAAAGAAATTAGTTGAAATTTTGAAATTAAATCCAAGTGTTCTTTGTGATGTTGTCCTTCGATTTTGATCATTTAAAAAATTGAAAGAAATCAGAAAAATAAATTTGAACTTTTGATTAAATGAAGGGTATAATTCTTTCTTTCCACCTACGTGAAGTTATTGCTTTTGATTTTTTTTGCTGTTGTTCATAATCACGTAAATAGGAAATATTTGACTCTACTTCTTGCTTTTTGTGTCTCTGTCCATATTTGCTTCCAAGACTAAAAATCACATAAACAGGAAATATTTGACTCTACTTATTGCTCTGTGTGTCTGTCCATATCTGCTTCCAAGACTAAAAACTGTTTATTAAATGCGATGAACCAAATTGTTTTTATTCTATCGTTTCTGGCTATTTCATATTTACCTCTCAATATACCATTTGATTTGACCACTTTTCGTTCCCATGCCCAGGACATTGCTACCTAAGAAAATGAAAAGGTTTGTTCACATTCCCACTGTTACGGCAGATAATGTAAGGCGCACTGTCCAACAACATTCTGGGCATGCAAACAAGTAATGCTTCGTCCTCAACCGGCAAGTTTGATATGTCATGGTCCAAGGTCAGTTGGCACCTTTTAAAGATAGGCGAACACCTGAAACTGGGCTATTGTGGAGACCTGTCATGGCGTTGAATTCTCCTCTGATTAAGAGTCATGTTCCTGGGTGTGATACTAACGAGATTCTCTCACTTTTTCTTACGCAAGGTACCCTTTACGTTAGTCAGTTTATAACGATATTCTTCATTTTTCTTACACAAGGCACTCTATGAGTTAGTAAATTTTCAGTTATATTTTTTTTTATACAAGGGACCCTTTGCGTTTGTCAGTTTTCAATGATATTTTTCTGTCTTACACAAGGTACCCTATGAGTTAGTAAATTTTCAATTACGTTTTATTCTTATACAAAGTACCCCTAACGTTAGTCAGTTTATAACGGTATTCTTCATTTTTCTTACACAAGGTACCCTATGAGTTAGTAAATTTTCAAACTACCTTTTTTTTTTCTTACATAAAGTACCCTTCAAGTTTGTTATTTTTCAATATTTTTATTTTTTTCTTACACAAGGTACCATGAGTAAGTAAATTTTTAACTATCTTTTTACTTACACAATGTACCCTTTACGTTAATCAGTTTTTAACGATGTTCTTAATTTTTCCTACATAAGGTACCCTTTTTCCCATTTGGTACTCAAGCTACAGAATTTTCAAAGAGATTTCTGAACCCTCTCTTACAAGGTGTATCTTGATTTTCCATCATTTTTCACTTGGTACGTTTTGAGTTAATGGATTCCAAACCTTATTCCAGAAGATACCTTTAGGAAAGGCATTTTATAATGCGTTTTAGACGTTCTCATTTATCCATTTTCAAGTTGTTCAATATTTTATTCTTTTCATGATTTGTTTATATATTTCTTAGCTGCCTAGCAAGCCTTTCTTTGTACTATTCTTGTATACACACAGACATATATATATATATATATATATATACGCATACATATATATATATATATATATATATATATATATATAATTTATATATATTCTTAGATGCCCAGCAAGTCTTTCTTTCTACTAATCTTGTATACACACAGGCACACACATATTTAATATATATATATATATATATATATACATATATATATATACATATATATATATATATATATATATATATATATATATAATTTATTTATATATATCTTAGTTGCCTAGCAAGTCTTTCTTCGTCGTAACCTTGTATACACTCTTTTAGTTCATTTTCTCCTGTGAGTTTAATTCTTAACATTTGACGATCATTTTATTCATTACGAAGAAAGGAAGTCTTCTGGAAATAAAAACAAGAATCGTAATTAGTATCAAAAGCGATGTAGTATTAGGATATAATAAAGATAGAAATATAAGTAAAATGTGATAGTGGTTTAGAAATAATAATCGACAATTAAAACAAATGATAATGCAATAAATGAATAAGGTGTAAAAGAATTGAAATTAAAAGAATAAAATAAAAAGAATTAGAAAAAAATTAAGAAGAATTAATAGTATTAAAAGAATTAAAAGTAATAGAATTTTAGACCAGAGGAAAAGAAATTGGCTTTAAATAAGAAAAATGAAAAAGGATGAAATACACACCAGTGTAAAATAATGTTTTTTTTTTCTTTTTTCTTTAATATTTTGTCCCTTACTTAAATATTTTTGTATTTAACCATTTTTGGAGAGAAGGGGTCCCCCATTGTTCATGTCCTATTCTATTTACTTTATTTCCAATCTTATTACTTATTTTATTCCCTTTATTTCTTATTCTATTTTCTCTATTTCCTATTCCATTATCTTTTTTTTAATTTATTGCTTTATTTTCTATTCTATTTTCTTTACTTCTTATTTTATTTCCTATTCTGTTTTATTTCCTATTCCATTATCTTTATTTTATTTTATTACTTTATTTTCTATTCTATTTTCTTTACTTCCTATTTTATTTCTTTTACTTCCTATTTTATTTTCTTTATTTCCTATTTTATTTTCTTTATTTCCCATCTTATTTTCTTTATTTCCTATTCTATTTTCTTTATTTCTTATTTTATATCCTATTCCATTTTCTTTATTTTCTATATTATTTCTATTATTTCCTGTTTTATTTTCTGTATTTCCTGTTTTATTTCCTTTATTTCCTATTTTTATTCCCTTTACTTCATATGCAATTTTCTTTATTTCCTATTTTATTCTCTTTATTTCCTATTTTTTTTCTTTATTTCCTAATTTATTTCTGTTATCCTATTCTATATTCTTTATTTCTTATTTTATTTCCCTTATATCCTAGTCTATTTTCTTTATTTCCTATTTTATTTCCCTTATAGCCTATTCTATTTTCTTTATTTCCTATTTTATTTCCCTTATAGCCTATTCTATTTTCTTTATTTGTTCCATGGATATTCTCCTACTATTTCCTTATATAATTTCTTTCTTATTGTCTGTTCTATTTTCGTAATTTTATTTATCCCCTATTTCTTTTCTACTCCCTTCCTTCCTTCCCTAACCTTTCTATTGTCCTCATTTTCTTCCCCAAACTGCTTAGTTCCTTTGGACACTGCAACCTTAACATCCTTGTGAGCTAAAGATTGCGGGTTTTGGTGTAGCCTATAGGTCTATCTGTTGAGTCATCAGCAGCCATTGCCTGGCCCTCCTTAGTCCTAGCTTGGGTGGAGAGGGGGCTAGGGCGCTGATCATATGTATATATGGTCAGTCTCTCGGGCATTGTCCTGTTTGATAGGGCTATGTCACTGTCCCTTGCCTCTGACATTCATGAGCAGCTTTTAAACCTTTAAACTCTATCTTCCCTTATCTCTCCTTTTCCATACTCTCATTCCTTCTTTCCCCTTCTCCCTCCATCTTCTCCTCTCCCTTAATATCCCCCCCACTTCCTCCATCTTCCCACTCTATCTCAATCTTCCCCCCATCTCCCTTTATCTTCCATTCTCCCCCATTCTTCCACTTCTCATACTTTTATCTCTTCTCCCTCCTTCATCCCCCTTTCCTTCGATCTTCTCCCTCTAATTCCTTCGTCCCCCCTTTCCCTCAATCTTCCCCCTCCTTCGTCCCCCTTTCCTTCGATCTTCTCCATCTAATTCCTTCGTCCCCCTCTCCCTCAATCTTCCCCCTCCCTCGTCCCCCTCTCCCTCCTTCCATCCGTATGTTGCAGCCTTGTGCCCCAAACTCTCATCCCACATCATCTCAAGTTCACGGTTCATATCTGCAGACGCCCAGACCACGCCCTTGGGCGTCCTCTCCCGCCGAAGGACGGGAAGTGGACAATGTGCGGCGCCCCGTCCGTGATTTTTTGGAACATTAGTAGAGAGAGAGAGAGAGAGAGAGAGAGAGAGAGAGAGAGAGAGATTTATCTCGTGCATTCACCATTTTTCGGTCGTGGCTAGTACAGTAGAAATATGTTCGCCTAGCATTCGCATGGCAGCAGATCGATCCTTGCGCGGGACCGTAAGTTTAATCTGTGTACTGGAGAGGCTACTGCTGTGGTTGGGCAACACAGTGAGGAGTTGGACTTGCCCGGCTGACGTTCTGGTGAGTATCTATTCTGATGAAACTGGAACTGGAACCTTACCCGGAAATTAATAATAGTTTTGAGCTCGAAGCATGCTTTGTGCCTGTATTTAGATTTGCTTTTTTATATGATATATATACAGTTTATATATATATATATATATATATATATACTGTATATATATATGTATATATATACACCCTGATCTTTACTTAATAGGACTGCATTCGATCCCTTTGTGAAGTACAAGTTTGTTTATGTTTCGTGCAAAATTAATTCTTTCAATGTATACAGTATAATATTTATACTGTATATATATATATATATATATATATATATATATATACTGTATATATAATTGTATATGCATGCAATGTGCTTACACTCTATTCACACTAAATGTATAAATATACATATATATGCCTATACATACATACATACATATATACAAACTAACATACCATCCCAGCCCAAAGAAACATTGCAAGTAAAAGGAATCTCGTCGTCCTTATCTCTTGATCTTCACACACACGCACACATGCACGCACACACATCTGAATTCCCGCCGGTGATTACAAAAGGTTACTGAGTACAACAGAGTACAGAGTTTCCGGTTCTTTGCCAATGATTTTGCCTTCAATGACTTGCTGTTTTAAATGACATTTGTCACTATTGCTTTGAACTTTCCCCCAGCGAAGTTTTTGTTTTGGATATTTTCCCGCTTTGTTAAAAGAGGGTAACTTTAGTGTTTGTTAAGTTAACGTGATTTCTTGTGGCCATGGTAGTTGAATCAGTAGAACTTCAAAAGTTCAAACTTCCAGCAAATGTTTTTATGTTGAAAAGGCTGACATAAGTCGTTTTATAGTCTCTATGTTAATTATCTGTTTGAATGTTGTTAATGTTTTTTTAAAATGTTATATTTTAATTTTTCATTACTTCTCATATCGTTTATTTATTTCCTTATTTCCTTTCCTCACTTGGCTAATTTTCCCTGTTGGAGCTCTTGTAGCATCTTGCTTTTCCAACTAGGGTTGTAGCTTGGATAATAATAATAATAATAATAATAATAATAATAATAATAATAATAATAATAATAATGACAGATGTAGGGATTTCGTTGTAACTTTAAAAGAATCATTGAATTACTTTGGAAAAAGAAGTCATTGAAGGAATTCCTCCACAAAAAAAAAAAAAAAAAAAAAAAAAAAAATGTTATTATAGAGTCTTTGCCAAATGGCAGCCTATCATTATGGTTTAAAGGTTTAAAGGCTGCTTATGAATGGCAGATGGCAGAGTAAGGCACAGTGACATTGCTCTAGCAAGTAGGACAATGTCCTAGAGACTGACCATATATGCATATGATCAGCACCCAAGACCCCTCTTCACCCAAGCGAGGACCAAGGAGGGCCAGTAAATAGCTGCTGATGAGTCAGCAGATAGTCCTATAGGTTCCCAAACCCCATATCATTAGCTCATAAGGATGGTGAGGTTGCAGCGACCAAGGGAAATAACTAGTTTGAGCAGGACTCGAACCCCAGCCTGGCGATCACCAGTCAAGGACGTTACCAAGTAGGCCACCACACCCCTAAAGTTGGATTAAAGTTTTAAGGTTCGTTCATGAGCGGCAGAAGTAAGAACAGTACCCAAGCCAGAACTTGGTCTTATTACGTGGAAAGGGGAAACGAGCGGTAACCAGAGGGGGAACCAAGTTGATACTGTCTGGCTTTGTTAGAATACCCCCCCCCAAAAAAAAAACTTTCAAGCCGCATTATTTCAGCATATATAATCTTCCTGCCATGAATTGCAATAAAATAATGATTCCACGTTATTATTAATATTAGTTTCGTTAATGTTTTTAATATTCGATGATGTTTTTCATCATCAATATCTGTTAATGGTGTATTATTTAATAATGAAATCCTTTGTTTTCAAACGATCTATACACATATATTTAAAGTCTCTCTCTCTCTCTCTCTCCTCTCTCCTCTCTCTCTCTCTCTCAAGATAATAGTCTCATGTAGGAGTTCATTATGGTCATCCACGCGAGCGTTAATTACTTGCTTTTAATTAAAATAAAACAGCGGGGAGAACATTCATCTGGGCAACGGTTGCTTCACTCTCAGCTTGGAAGAGCAACGGTGTAGACCAAAGCAATGAATGACCCTTTTTTCCCTTTCTTATTCTTAACCCGACATCTGTTAACACTTGGATCCACTAGTGTCAAGAAAAACACTTTCCTCCACCAGGAGTTATTACGAACGTTCTTTTTTATTTGAGTAGGTTCTTTGTACGAGAAAAGGCATGAGAGACTTCAGAGTCCATATTAATTGGGTGAGATCTGGTTTACTAAGGCTTGAGAGGCTTCAGAGTCCTGATTAATTGGGTAAAACATGGTTTACTAAGGCTTGAGAGGCTTCAGAGTCCAGATTCATTGGGTAAAACATGGTTTACTAAGGCTTGAGAGGCTTCAGAGTCCAGATTCATTGGGTAAAACATGGTTTACTAAGGCTTGAGAGGCTTCAGAGTCCAGATTCATTGGGTAAAACATGGTTTACTAAGGCTTGAGAGGCTTCAGAGTCCAGATTCATTGGGTAAAACATGGTTTACTAAGGCTTGAGAGGCTTCAGAGTCCAGATTCATTGGGTAAAACATGGTTTACTAAGGCTTGAGAGGCTTCAGAGTCCAGATTCATTGGGTAAAACATGGTTTACTAAGGCTTGAGAGGCTTCAGAGTCCTGATTCATTGGGTAAAACATGGTTTACTAAGGCTTGAGAGGCTTCAGAGTCCTGATTCATTGGGTAAAACATGGTTTACTAAGGCTTGAGAGGCTTCAGAGTCCTGATTCATTGGGTAAAACATGGTTTACTAAGGCTTGAGAGGCTTCAGTCCAGATTAATTGGGTAAAACATGGTTTACTAAGGCTTGAGAGGCTTCAGAGTCCAGATTAATTGGGTAAAACATGGTTTACTAAGGCTTGAGAGGCTTCAGAGTCCTGATTAATTGGGTAAAAACATGGTTTACTAAGGCTTGAGAGGCTTCAGAGTCCTGATTAATTGGGTGAAACATGGTTTACTGAGGCTTGAGAGGCAAAACATGGTTTACTAAGGCTTGAGAGACTTGAGAGTCCAGAAATCTGGTTTACTAAGGCTTGAGAGGCTTCAGAGTCCAGATTAATTGGGTGAAATTTAATATACTATGGCATGAAAGATTTTAGAGTCCAGATTAATTGGATGAAATCTGGTTTACTAAGGTATGAGAGACTTGGGATTTCAGATTAATTGGGTGCAATATGGTTTACTAAAACGTGAGAGACTTGGGAGTTCAGATTAATTTAGAGAAATCTTGTAAACTATGGCATGGAAGACTCGAGAGTCCAGATTACTTGGATGAAATCTGGTTTACTAAGGCATGAAAGACTTAGGATTTCAGATTAATTGAGTGGAATATGGTTTACTAAGGTGTGAGATACTTGAGAGTCCAGATTAATTAGGTGAAATTTGGTAACTAAGGCATTAAAGACTTGAGAGTCATGATTAATTGGGAGAAATATGGTTTACTAAGGCGTGAGAGACTTGAGACTCCAGATTAATTTTGGGAAATCTGGTTTACTGAACCACGAGAGACTCGAGAGACCAGATAAATTTGGTGAAAATATGATTTAATAAGGCAATGAGAGACTTGAGAGTCCAGATTAATTGTGAAATCTGGTTTACTAAGGTATGAGAGAATTGAGTCCAGATTAATTGAGTGAAATCTGGTTTACTAAGGTATGAGAGAATCGAGAGTCCAGATTAATTGGGTGAAATCTGGTTTACTAAGGTATGAGAGAATTCAGAGTCCAGATTATTTGGTGAAATCTGGTCTACTAAGGCAGGAGAGACTAGAGAGTCCAGATTAATTTGGTGAAATCTGGTTCTCTAAGGTATGAGAGACATACGAGTCCAGATTAATTGGGTAAAATCTGGTTTACTTGGGGTGTTGAGGTCTCTACTCTACTTCTGTAACGTACAGTATGTCACAGAGAGAGAGAGAGAGAGAGGAGAGGAGAGAGAGAGAGAGAGAGAGCTTTGCTATCCAAGAATAAGTCAGACAGTTTAGAAAATAATAATACATGATTTCTTCATGATCTGATTTCGTTTGAGCTAGAATAAAGACAATCAACCACTAATCTCCCTACGAAAAATGCTGTCATTAGGAAAAGACATTTTGATGTGTGCGTGTGTGTGTGCGTGTGTGTGTGTGTGTGTGTGTGAGAGAGAGAGAGAGAGAGAGAGAGAGAGAGAGAGATTCTAATTATTGCCTGTGACCTTGTTTTAAGAATGGAAGATATTGTCAAAGTACACACACACACACACACACACATATATATATATATATATATGTGTGTGTGTGTGTGTGTGTGTGTGTATACTGTATGTGTGTGTACATGAAGTCATCACTTTTTCAAAATAAGTATTTTACATCATCTAGTAATCTTTAAATTTGACCAAATTAAGTATATATATATATATATATATGTTATATATATATATATATATGTGTGTGTGTGTGTATATATATATATATATATGCATATATATATATATATATATAGTGTTGACATATAGGTATGTATGTATATATGTATGTATCAAGGGCAAAAAGATGGATCCTATGATGCCAATAGCAGCCTGAGAGAGAGAGAGAGAGGAGAGAGAGAGAGAGAGAGAGATTCCAAATAGCCGCATAGCAAGAAAGACATTAAAACAATGGCCGAGATGATAACAAGGCCCCAAATGGTGTTCTGGAGGACTACCCTGATATCACAAAGGGGGTTTTGTATCCTGGAAGGAGCTAGGAGTTAAGCAGCACATGGCGATGGAAATTGAGCAGAAGTCTGCATCCGGGTGAGACAGAATCTAGGCTATCAATAAATGTCACTTTTATGTATTGTTAATGGGTTTTGTAGATAAAGCAGGAGAGAGAGAGAGAGAGAGAGAGAGAGAGAGAGGTCAGACCAATACATCTGACCTCTCTCTCTCTCTCTCTCTTACAGTATGGACAGTCAATGTAAAAGAGAGAGAGAGAGAGAGAGAGAGAGAGAGAGAGGGGGTATTTCTCTCTCTCTCTCTCTCTCTCTCTCTCTCTCTTACAGTATGGACAGGCAATGTATATGAGAGAGAGAGAGAGAGAGAGAGAGAGAGAGAGAGGTATTAGTGTCTCTCTCTTTCTCTCTCTCTCTCTCATTTACATTGCCTGTCCTTACTGTAAGAGAGAGAGAGAGAGAGAGAGAGAGAGAGAGAGAGAGAGAGAGATTAAAAAAAACTTAACTGTCTGAGGTTTAGTAGAGGAGGCAATCATGCTGGATTTACATAATATAAAGGTCAGGTGATTAATCAATATTCGTTTTTTATATGAGAACCTCAAGGTGAGATGGATGTTTATGTTGAATCAAAATAATTTGGAAATTTGGTGACGAACGATTTTGTCGTTCTCTTGAGTTGACATTTACAGCGTGCATAATTATGGATGTTTATATAAGATTTTTTTTTCTCTCTCTCTCTCTCTCTCTCTCTCTCTCTCTCTCTCTATATATATATATATATATAAATAAATGTATATATATATGTACCTATATATATATGTATATATATATATATATATTATATTTATATGTATATATATGTATATATATACATATACAAATATATATATACATATTTGTATATATATATATATATATATACTGAACGCATATTATAAGCATCAGTATATT
>NC_090757.1:6743607-6788607 GCF_036898095.1 Palaemon carinicauda
ATATGACTAAGAGAATAAATGGAAGGTCATAAACGTTCTCTACCCATCGCCATGGGGCACCGAGCCAAAGACCCCAAGGGAGAAAAAGTGGTCGGGCGGCGCCCTTCAGGTCAACACGTCGTCTTCGGCGGCTTGTCTGCCCTTGCGGTGTCTCTAGTGTTCTTGTTCTTCGTCAGCCACGTCGGAGCCTGCAGATCAGGTCTGTGTAACTTTATTTATCGTTGGGTTTCTTTGCACTGTCATCTTCACGTCATTTGCATCTTAAATTGCTTGTGTTTGCTTTCGGTTATTATTATAAGTATTTAAGTGTTTAGTGTACAGTACTTGGATTCTGGAAAAATTTTGTTTTTTGATTATGGAATATTTTTATTTTGTATGTATATATATGTATGTTTATATATGCATACACATACGTATATATATTTATATATAATTTAATATTTATAGTTATGTACATATGTATATAAGCACACGCATTTATGTATGTATGCATATATATATATATATATATATATATATATATATATATATATATATATATATATATATATATATATATATATATATATATATATATACATACACTTATCCACACACATATATACATTCAATTTACTCGTATTTGTATATATTTTAAGAAGTGTATCATATGTGTAAACTAGATATTAATAAGCAGTATTGTCAGATAATTAGTCCTAACATTCATTTCATTGTGAACATATTTTCATGTTAGGATTTTCATATAATAGAATTTTTTGAAGAGTATTAACTTGTTCAAAGTTAAGGTTATATGCTTGTATATTGCTTTGTATATTTGTATATATATGTATATATTTTATATGGCTTTTCTAATGCTTTAAAACAAAATCTGGTCATGGGATTGTATGCTTTAGCCAGAATGAGTTAATGAATTATTGTCCAATTTAATGGAATTTTTTATATAATAAAAAATGATTTTCAATTTTTATATATTTGGATAAAGATTAAGTTTTCTTCTTGTCAGGCCTTCGTCTCTACTTTGCATATCTTCATGCGATTTATCATTCACTTTTGATAGACGATTTAATTTCTAACTAGTACGATCTCTACTTACAAATTCCTTAAAGAACCCTATTTCTTACACAATCAATTTTAAATGTCATCTCTGTTTGTTCTACTGAGCACAGTATTTAACCCTTGAAGTTATCTCCCATGATATTTTCTTTTCGGGTGTTTATCAAGTGGTACCCTATTGGAAACGTCTCTGTTTGGTAATCTGCTGGAGTGGGGTTCGAGACTCGCCAAAGCTCTGTACTTTCTTGTAGTGTCTGCAACCTCACTATCCTTCTGAGCTAAGGATTAGGTGTTTGGAGGCGCCTAAGTTCTACTTGCTGAGTCATCATTAGCCATATCCAGGCCCTCCCTGGTTCTAGCGTGATAGAGAAGGTCTTGGGCTCTGATCATATACATATATGGTCAGTCTCTAGGAAATTGTCCTGCTAGGGCATTGTTACTGTCCTCTTCCTTTGTCATTCATAAGCGACCTGTAAAGCGCCTCCTCTAGTACACGAGAAAGTTCACAGTCCGCCGGTTAAGTGGACATCCCGAATTCAAGGGTCAACCTTGTTTATTTGAGACCTTTGACTCCTAGAATGTGGAATTTTCTACCTTCTGTATTTCTTGATCCATTTAAGCCTGCTCCTTTTTAGATGAAAAGTTTCTATGACCTCAAAATTAAAGTCGATTAAATCCTGCACCTATGATTTTCTATAAGATTAATTTCAATGAGAAACTTCTGCTGGAATCCTTTAAAGACAGTGTGTGCTACTTAGCTTTCAGATCCTATTGCGCTTATTAGGGTTGTGGTGGCCGATGTGGTAACGTCCCTGGCTGGTGATCGCCAGACTGGGGTTTGAGTCCCTGCTAAAACTAGTGAGTTCCTTTGATCGCTGCAATCTCACTATCCTTTTGAGTTAAGGATGAGGGTTTAGGAGGCCCATAGGTCTATGCCTGAGTTATCAGGAGCCATTGCCTGGTCTTCCTTGGTCCTAGCTTGGATGGAGAGGGGTCTTGGGCTGATCATATGTATATAGGGTCAGTCTCTAGGGCATTGTCGTGCTTGATAGAGCAATGTCACTGTCCCTTGCCTCTGCCATTCATGAGTGGCCTTCAAACCTTTACACACGATGTCACAAAATGTTAGCCAAAAGCTTTCGGTGTTCTACCTTTAAACTATAGAACAACCTCCTTTGATTTTGATTGATTGGTTTTGTACACGGATCTGTCAACGTAACTGCCGAGGACAAACTTGTTGATGTTATCCGTGATGAATTCGAAGATTTCCACGAAGCTAACCAGGATGCTAAGAAAGGAAGGGGTAAAATAATAATTCTTTTATCTTCATATTTTGTACTTTTGGGTTTTTCTTTGTTTTTCTCGGGATGGAGAAGGTCATAATCTTACAAACTTAATAGGTTCCAAGATGTTTGTAAGTGGAAGTTGTGTCATTTTGGCCTAATCTGAATTCCATGCTTATGATTTCCTGCTACAAAATTCAATAGATAGCTGGGTTTCATATGGAAAATTATTTGGTTTTTACAGATGTTGTTCTGTTTTTGATAAAATGATATATTATTTTATTACAGTATTTATTTATCTCATCTTTGTGTTTGCATCTCCGAATGTTTGTGAGACTAATGCTTGTAAATTCTGTATTGATTTCCTCTCTTCCATTCGTATCTTCTTTTTCCCCAATTGTTTTACTTATGTTTGAAGGTAGATTTCCACTTTGCTTTTCTTAGGTATGGAGGCAGATTTCCTCATTAGTTTTTATACCGTTCCACTGCAGATTTTTCTCTTTATTAATCGAAATTTTGTATAGTTTCCCCTTTGAATTTAATTCTATTCGAAGTCAGATTTTCCTTCTTGTATTCGGTTCTGAATAAAGACAACCTTTTCCCTTTTATTCTATTTTGTTTGAAAACAGGAAAATACAAATTTCCCTCCTCTTCTGTTGTTTGCAGATAAATTTTACCTTATTTTCTTCTGTTTGAAGTCAGAAATCCTTTTTTTTTAATCTGTTCGCAAACGGATTTTCACATTTTCTGCTGTGTTCTGTCTAAAGGGAGAGTCCCCCTCTCCAGTCCGTTGTGTACTAAGACATATATCCTGTTATATGTTAAGAATATTCTGTTCTATTTGAAGATCGATTAACTTTTCATTCTGTTCATTTCTTTCATCTGCTTAAGAAAGATTTTCCTTTTAATTCATCGTTTTTTTAACGTTTTCGAGTATTTCTTTCCTTGTGAGCAAACTATAAGCTCCGCTATTTTAATGAACAAGGTAATATCTCATGACTTTCCTTTCCTAAACGAATTTTTTTCATCAAAATCGTAACTTTTCTTCCGCAATTAAGGTGAAAAGATATTCCAAAACTAAGTGTAAGCGACCCGTAAAAAATGACTGCTAAATGACGGCTGTACACATACATGCAACCCCTTTCACCAGGTTTTGACTACTCCCTCTCCCTCCTATTTAAATGGCGTGAAGAGCTGTTCGTAACCTGATATATATATATATATATATATATATATATATATATATATATATATATATATATATATATATACAGTATATACTGTATATGTGTATATACATACATATATATATATATATATATATATATATATATATATATATATATATATATATATATATATATATATATATATATATATATATATATATATATAGCGAGACTCTTGCTCTTCATCATATAAGGGAGTTCAAGTCTTTCTGTCACTAATAGGAAACAAGACATGTGACCGAAAGTTCAACTAGAAAAACGCCTTCATCTCTTAATCAGGAATAACCTTTGACCCTGAACCCATTCTTTCTTATTCTAGCCTTTTTAGTGTCATTCAATCCCCTGTTATTCCCGTTATAATAAATTTCGTTTAATGACGGTTGTAAATGCCATTTTAATGATATAATTACACCTGAGTGCCCATGGAAATTGCTACCTGAGATTGCCTTTCTTATGCAAGCTCTAATTAATTACTCTTCTCTTTCGGGGAACTGAATTTCTTTCCCTTTTTATTAAACCTCGAGATGGGATTAAGTGGTTCCCAGAGAAGAGATTGAGAAGGGAAATGGCTTCGTTTTATTGTTGTCATTATTGCTGCTCAGCCTGTCTTTGTTGGGGGGGGGGGGGGCGTGGTTTTAGGGAGATCAGTGAATCGTCATTTCAACAATTATTGTTTCAAGGAGGTTGTTTCACCCTTTACGAACGTACTTGACTTGCAATCTTTGGTCTTGAGTTCGAGCCTCGCTTAAAGCTGGGTAGTTTGCAGTAGTGGCCGCAATCTCACTCTTTTTATTATTACCATTATTACTAGCTAAGCTACAACCCTATTTACAAAAGCATGGGTTCCAACTGGGAAAAATAGCCCAGGGAGGAAAGGAAATAAGGAAACAAATCAACAATTTACGAAGTAATGAACAATTAGAATATTTTAAAAACATTAACAACATTAAAACAGATATTTCATATATAAATTATAAAAAGACTTATGTCACCCTGTTCAACATAAGAACATTTGCTGCAATTTGAACTTTTGAAGTTCTATTGATTCAACTACCCGATTAGGAAGATCATTCCACAACTTGGTCACAGCTAGAATAAAACTTTTAGAATACTGTGTAGTATTGAGCCTCATGATGGAGAAGGTCTGACTATTAGAATAAACTGCATGCCCAGTGTTACAAACAGGATGGAACTGTCCACAAGATCTGAATGTAAAGGATGGTCACAATTATAAAAAAAATCTTATGCAACATGCATAATTAACTAATTGAATGACGGTGCCAGAGATTAATATCTAGATCAGGAATAAGAAATTCAATAGACCGTAAGTTCCTGTCCAACAAATTAAGATGAGAATCAGCAACTGAAGACCACACAATTCTTCGGAATAGATTGATCACCGAACATCTTGAAAGACTTTCTCAATAAGCCAATTTATTTGTACAATTGAAGAAGACACAGACCTAATATGTTTCTCGAAAGTAAATTTGCTGTTGAGAATCACGACTAAAATTTTAAGATTCATACAAATTAAAAAAAAAAAAAAAAAAAAAAAAAAAAAAAAAAAAAAAAAAAAAAAAAAAAAAACATTATCAATGCTTGGATCCGAATGTTGAGTAGGCATTGTCCTTGAACTACTTACAATCATACTTTTGAGTTTTGTCAGGATTCAACTTCATGCCCCATAATTTGCACCATGCACTAATTTTAGCTAAATCTCTATTAAGGGATTCAGCAACCTCAGATCTACATTCAGGATATGGAATTGATGCTGAGTAGCATCATCTGCATATGCAACAAGATTGTTTTCTAGACCAAGCCAGATGGAAGCCTGGGCTATTGGTAGGACAGATGAGAGTCAGTTTTAAAAAAGGCTAATTGGAAACCCACCATTATTGGCCTTTCGTCGAAAACAGCAGGGAAATGAAACCCACCCATGTGTAGTAAGGGTTTCAGGGCTTGGCCATTTAACCTCCTTGGGCTGGGAGGAAGGACGCTGGTGACTGGTACAACACATGAACATATGCTTCTGGGGTCTAAGCGATGTCAGGCAGGGTAGCCGATCGGGACTACGGTCTACTGTGGTTACCCCATCATCATCATCCTCTCCTCCTACGCCGATTGACGCGAAGGGCCTCAGTTGGATTTCGCCTGTCATCTCTAACTTGAGCATTAAATTCGATACTTCTCAATTCATCATCTCATACCTCGCGCTTCATAGTCCTTAGCCATGTAGGCCTGGGTCTTCCAACTCTTCTAGTGCCTTGTGGAGCCCAGCTGAACGTTTGGTGAACCAATCTCTCTTGGGAAGTGCGAAGAACATGCCCAAACCATCTCTATCTACCCCTCATCAGGATCTCATGCACATATGGCACTCGAGTAATCTCTCTTATAGTTTCATTTCTAATCCTGTCCTGCCATTTAACTCCCAATATCCTTCTCGGGGCTTTGTTCTCAAATCTACCAAATCTATTGGAGATTGTTTCATTGTCATACCATGAGCCATATCCATAGAGTAACACCGATCTTACTAAACTTATATGTAGTCTGATTTTTATATGTAATTTCAGGTGATTTGATTTCCAAATTTTATTTAACCTAGCCATTGTCTGATTTGCATTTTTCAATCTTTCACTAAACTCTAATTCTAAAGACCTTGTATTGGAGATCATAGTTCCTAAATACATAATGATTCTACCTCATTAATCCTTTCTCCTTCCAATGATATTTATCTTCCATTGCATACTCAGTTCTCATCATCGCTGTCTTTCCTCTATTTATCTTTAGCCCAACCTCGTGTGATATTTCATGCATTCTGGTAAGCAAGCATTGCAAATCCTGTGGTGTTCGGGTAATAAGGACAGCATCAACAGCATACTCTAGGTCTGCTAAATTCTTATCACCAATCCAGTCCAGCCCTTCACCATCTCTGACTGTTCTACGCATTACAAAATCCATGAGGAGGATATGCAACATAGGTGACAACACATTCTCTTGGAGTATTCCGCTGATCACTGGAAATTCATTTGATAAGACTCCATTAACATTAACTTTGCACTTGCTGTGCTCATGAACAGACTTAATCAAATTTTCATATTTGAGAGGAATTCCATAACAGAGGATTCTCCACACAATTGGCCGGTGCACACTGTCAAAGGCTTTTTCATAGTCCACAAACGCCACCAAAAGGGGATTTCTATATTCTATGCATTGCTGTACAAAAAGTCCCAAAATGAAAATTTGGTCAGTGCAACTTCTATCTTTTCTAAATTTTGCTTGTTCATCTCTCAGCTTTTCAGAAATCTTTCTCTCCAGTCTTTTCAAAGTAAGCATACTAAATATTTTCACAACAACTGACGTAAGAGTTATGCCTCAATAAGTATAGCAATCAGTCAGGTCTCTCCTTTTTTCTATTTTCACCAACCCTCCTAATTCCTATTCATCAGGTTTTGCCTCTTCATGCCACATTCTACAGAATAATTCAGTAAGTAGTCTGGGAGTCACTGCATTTTCGGCTAGTATCATCTCTGCAGTTATTCCAGCGTATCCCGGGGCTTTCCATCTCTTTAGTTTTTTGAGGATACCTTCGACTTCAAATACACTGAATTTATTCATGGGCACATCAATGTCTTCATCAGCTTCAGGTATATCAATCAAATTATTCTCTTCATATCTCCTATTCATAACCTCACTAAAGTGTTCCATCGAACGTTGACTTTCTTCATCTTCTGTTGCTATAACAGAGCCATCTCTTTTTGATAGGTATATGCTTCTACTTCTTTTCCCCAGTCGATATTTCATTAATAATTCTATGAACGATTCTTACACCATAGCCACTTCCTGAATTCATAGTTTTGTCAGCCTCATCTACTTCACTGTCTAAATATTCTCTCCAGTAATTCCTGGCTTTACTTTTGACCTCACTATCAATAATGGAATACTTAGCATGCTCTACCTTTTAATTTCAACAATCAATTTCTGTCTTTGTCTCCTTTTTATAGTATCCCAAGTATTATTTGATATCCATGGCTTTCTCTTTGTAACTGTGTGTTCCAAGATTTCGCTACCAACTGTCTGATATATTCTATCCATCTTTCTGTTCTATTGAGTGCTTTCAGTTTTAATTTCAGTGTGGCAATGAGGAGCTGGTGATCACTACAAATATCTGCACCTCTATAGCTTCTTACATTTCCCAGAGTCCTCCTTCTCTCTTTATTAATGGCAATGTGATCTATCTGATTTTTGTAATTGGCACACAGTGAGGTCCATGTATACTTGTGGATGTTCTTGTGTAGAAAAAGTGTACCTCCAATGACATTGTTTGCTGAACAGAAACATATGAAATGTGCCCCATTTTCATTTGCAACTTCGCCAAGACCCTCGACACCCATCACATTCTCTATTCCTTGATTATTTCTTCCAACTTTAGCATTGAAGTTGCCAATCACAATTTTCATCTCTCTCTCAGGGATCTCATCTATTATCCTCTGCAGTTATTCATAGTATTCATCTTTCCTTTCTTCAGGGGAATCATTTGTTGGGGCATAGCAAACTCTAATACTCATATTGCACTACTTTGATTCGAACTTTGCTAGTAACATTCTACTATTTACAGCTATCCACTTGGTTAATGCCTTACCCTATACATAAATGAAAAAAAGCACGTTAATAAAGAGAAGAATGCTGGTCTGAGTAAAATTCACGTCTGAGCTAGTGTCAGCTCTTGGGATATTTTCACGTGATGCAGAAACTATATCAAGTCTAGTGAGTAATCTTTCCCAGATGTAATTAAAGTTTGAATAATGTAAAAAAAATATTATTAAAAGCTCAGCCAAGGAATTTCCATTAAAATGAGGAATTTGAAACACAATCAATGAATTCATATTTCAAGAAGCGAATTCTGTCTTAACTCAATATTTTAGAACTACCCTCACAAGAACTCTATTAATAACCATCACATTTCCATCCAGCATCCAGAAATTGTAGTCACTCTATGTACATTAAAGGTTTAAAGGCCGCTCATGAATAGCAGAGGCAAGGGGCAGTGACATTGCCCTATCAAGCAGGACAATGCCAAGGAGGGCCAGGCAATGGCCACTGATGACTCAGCAGATAGAGCTATAGCCTCCCCAAACCTCCTATCCTTAGCTCAAAAGGATGGTGAGGTTGCAGCGACCAAAGAAACTAACGATTTTGAGCGGACTTTAGCCTCAGTCTGGCGTTCACCAGTCAGGGACGTTACCACATCGGCCACCACAGTGAATTTCAACACCGCGAACTATTGTGTTACCTATTACACGAATTTTATAAGAAAAACGGAAAAACCTATTTTTCATCTGATTTGTGGTTCTAACCCTTCACAATAAGTAGCACAATAAAACAAATATTTCCAACGGAAGGCTCAGTGAGCAACCCTCATAAGGAATTACTTTTTCAAATTGATATATTGAGGTATATATTTCCAGTTTCCAGTAGTGATAAGGTTTTAAACCCCTCCCAGAGGACTCTTTATGAACAGCCCGTTGAACCCATGATATTTTCAGCAGCTAAGGATTTTTTCAAAACCCCTCCAACCTTAGAATTAACATCCTTATGAATCTAATGGAAATATTTGCAGCAGCTGTGGGGGCTTTCCAATCCCAGAACTAAGGGATTTTTTTTTTCCAAAATCCCTGCAACCATGGAATTAATATTTTAATGAGCCTAATAAGAGTGTTCCCAGAAGCCAGGGGCTTTCCAACCCCGGAACTAAGGGATTTTTTTTTTCAAAACCCCTCCAACCATGGAATTAATATTTTAATAAATCTAATATTATTTCCAGTAGCTATGGGGGTTTTCCAAACCCACAACTAAGGGAATACTTTTTTTCCCAAATCCTTCCACTTATGGAATTAATATTTTAATGAACCAAATACGAATATTTCCAGCAGGTGTAGGGGCTTTCCAACCCCAAAACTAAGGACTCGCTTTTCTCCAAAGTAACCTAATAAGACTAATGATATTTCCAGCAGCTATAGAGGCTTTCCAACCCCAGAACTAAGGGATTTTATTTTTTCAAAACCCTTCCAACCATGGAATTGATATTTTAATTAATCTAATATTTGCAGCATGCAGGGTACTTTCCATTCCCAGAACAAGGGGAATTTTTTTCAATACCTTAATGAACCTAATGAGTGTTTCCAGAAGCCAGTAACCTTCCAACCACAGAACTAAGGGATTTTTTTTTTTCAAAACCCCTCTAACCATGGAATTAATATTCTAATAAATCTAATATTATTTCCAGCAGCTATGGGGGCTTTCCAACCGCAGAACTAAGGGAATATTTTTTTTTTCCAAAATCCCCCCAACCATGAAATTAGTATTTTAATGAACCTAACAAGAATATTTGCAGCAGCTGTAGGGGCTTTCCAACCCCAAGACTAAGGCCTTACTTTTCTTCAAAGGAACCTAATAAGACCAATGATATTTCCAGCAGCCAGGGGGTTGATGGGTGGACCTCTGGAACCTCTACTGCATTTCTACCTCCCACCACCACCACCTCCCCCCTTCACCCCTCCTGTCTACCCCCCTGTCGTTCTGAGAGTCAACAGCTGCTCGCTAGGCTCAGGTGAGGCCTCATCTTGGCATTATGTGTCTGTCTATCTGTCTTGTCTTGTCCGTCCGTCCGTTGTCTTTATGTGCATCTAAGGCATCGACAGGGGTTTATAATGGTTACTGGTAAACACAGGAGAAGGACAGTAGTGTTGTTTATTACTAGACACTTTGTCTGCCACTCACTACACTTTTTTCAATGAGGTGCATTTACACTGACTCGTAGTTGAGCCCTTTTAGCTCGGAAAAGTTTCCTACTAGCTGGTTGGTTGGACAGGATAATTCTAACCAATCATCTAGTAGGAAACTATTCCGAGGTAAAAGAGCATCCCTGCGAGTCAATGCAAATGCGCCTCATTAAAAAATTCGAGTATAGATGTTTGCATTTACGCATGTTTAGTCAATTTCTATAGGAATGTGTCTTTGTTTACGAAAATCCTGTTTGTGTTGGCACTGAACTAACACAGCCGGGATTTCTTTATGTGTGTGTTTTGCATGCATCACCTGCACATGATAACTATCTTCGATGTGATCGTAGACACCCAAACACACACAGGTACAAATCACTGGACATACTGCAATTGATGGATTACCTACGCATGCGCACATCCCTCCACGTGAGCAGTGATCGGTGTAACATCCTGGTTTGCCTGTTTATGTTTTCGGCTGGGTGTCAGGTGTTGTCATTCATATGCATGTACCTGGAGACACATGTACTTTCTTTACCACATTCCCTGCCCAATGTGCACCGTGCACGCCACCATAGAATTGAACTAAGATAATTTTGCATGCCTCGTCGGACTGTTTTGGTATACACAAGTTACGCACATCACGACACGTTGTTGGTATTTTCTCTCTCAAGATCATACGTGTTCCTCACCTGTTTTGTCCTCAACACGTG
This sequence comes from Palaemon carinicauda, assembly GCF_036898095.1. Lineage (NCBI taxonomy): Eukaryota > Metazoa > Arthropoda > Malacostraca > Decapoda > Palaemonidae > Palaemon > Palaemon carinicauda. Next base: position 6,754,665 of record NC_090757.1, read on the forward strand.
TCTTTGGATGTTCATGTGGTGGATTTTAAGAAGGAATAATTGATGGTCTTTGGAAAGTGGAAACACTGACACATTATCCCAAAGAATTGGATTCAATTGGGATTGATTTTTCTCCACTTTCATATATTATTCCATTTCAAATTGTAATAGCCTTGCTAAAGGCCTCTGGCAGTAGTTTTCTATTTAGTCATGATTCTATAAATATAGTTAGTTCCCTTGTAATGGACGGTGACTGTTCTTCAGTCGTAAAAAAAAAATCCTCATTGTCAGTTCAAACTCATGGTTTATCTTTAGTTTTTAAATTTCGAATCGTATATATTGACTATTCGAATCTTTTTCTTAAATTTCGAATCGTATATATTGACTATTTGAATCTTTTTTTAACTTCTGTGAAGTTTTCAATAATTTCAAATGGTTTCTATCACTTTAAAGGCCAATATTAATCCAACTTTTATTTTGATATCTTTATTAATTATTGAATTTCAGATTTTATCTAGTACACGTTCTTAAACCCAGTTATTAGTTCCATAATTCGTATTATTTTTGCCGCGATAATAACCAGTTTTGATTATTCACCATTAGCCCTGTTTTATCCAATTTATTTTGTTAGTTTTACGTCCGAATGTCTATCTTTTACCACTAAACTTATTTCTCATACCTCATTACCACATCTAGTTATTCACAAGTAAGAATACGAAAGTCATATATTCATTCAATTGTTTCATATTAATCAAAGAAAATATAAAGATAATTTTCCCCTAAAGTCTGTGATTCAATTGTTTACTGTTCATTTGTATGGCAATGATGACAGTTTGTCAAAAATTCATGTTTCCAATTACGGAGAATCAGTAATAATCGTCTTATATTGAAATAATTTCGCTTCACTTTATTATTACTATTACTTGCTAAGCTACAACCCTTGTTGGAAAAGCAGGATGCTATAAGCCCAGGGGCTCCAACTGGGATAAATAGCCCAGTGAAGAAAGAAAACCAGGAAAAATAAAATATTTTAAGAACAGTAACATTATGATAAATATCAGTTGGTTATATTTATGTCAGCAATCTATGATAGACCTCTTGCAATTAAAATGGCCTCTTGTCTCATTAAATTACCGGTGATCGTTTCTCGTTGAATCTATAACTGTTCATTTTAACCTTTTTTTCGCTAATGATTGTCCACCATTTCAATCACGTCTCATAATATAATGTCTCATCATTTTATTTTGTTCACTTCTTATAATGTCTCACAATTTCATTTTGTTCACGTCTCGTAATGTATCATTTCATTTTGTTCACGTCTCATAATATCTCACCATTTCATTTTGTTCACTTCTCATAATGTCTTACAATTTCATTTTGGTCACGTCTCGTAATGTATCATTTCATTCTGTTCACGTCTCATAATATCTCACCATTTCATTTTGTTCACTTCTCATAATGTCTCACAATTTAATTTTGTTCACGTCTCATAATTTCTCATCATTTCATTTTGTTCGTGTTAAGTGAAGGTCTATTTATGACTGTCCCTCGTTCCAAGGTAAAATATCTGGGTTTAAGGTAATTAGCAGAAAGGCCTATATAGTATAAAGTTATTAGCAGCATGATACCGACTAAAATAGTTTGGCATGATTAACCAGTGTTGTAGACCTTCATAGTGACCCTTCACCTTGCTTAAGTGTACTTTAGATTGTAAGTGTGGTAGCATATTAAACGGCATCTCCTAAACATAAGTGGACACTTTGGTTCTTACAAAAGTAAGATTAATATGCATGTCAAGTATAAGTAAATAAACTATTTTTTCATATGTAAAATATTCATTGTTGTGGCCTTTCACCGTGCTTAATTGTACTTTAGATTGTTAAGTGTGGTAGCATATTAAACACAATCTTTTAAACATGAGTGAACACTTAAATTGTTCTTACAATAGTAAAATTAATATGCATGTCAACTATGTAAGTAAATCAACCATTTTGTCATATGTAAAATATTCTTTGTTGTGAAATTGATCAAAGTATTGTAAATATGCAACTTTCACATGGTGTATATAATGTATTCTTGCATGCATAAGAATACTGGTTTGATATGTATATTTTATTTTTTATTATTGTTTTCAGGTATTTTTTAGTGTAGGAAATAATTTAATTATTATATATTATTATGTGTACAATCGAACACTGCTCTTGCTAGAGAGGGAAAAGGTAAGTGACATTTCAATGTAATAAAATAGTTGTATTAGAAATAATTAATCTAAAATGTCTTGTAGAAATTATTTTTTATTAGAGATAATTCATCTTAAATTTCTTATTGAAAACTGAAAAACTGCCAATGGAATACTTCAATTTGATAATTCCTTTTTATATTAAGAAGTTTTGGACTTTTTTTTAAGCTATAATTATCGTATGTTATTATAGAACGGAATAATTAGTAATGTATACTGAATATTTACATTATTAGATGTTGTTGGTCATCATTTGTTTGTTAATAACAGTTTTGATCAATATGTTTTATGTGTGCAAAGGATATATATATATATATATATATATATATATATATATATATATATATATATATATATATATATATATATATATATACATACACATATATATATACATACATATATGCATATATGTATACATATGTATGTATATATATGTGTGTATATATATGTAGATGTGTGTGTATACATATATATATATATATATATATATATATATATATATATATATATATATATAAAAGCATACATATAACAAGTAAATTTGTATATATATATATATATATATATATATATATATATATATATATATATGTATATGTATATTATATCAGTACCTGGAATGTACTTTATTTCATAAAGTACAGCGTTTATAAGCTATCATGAATCAGATAATCCTAATAACTATTATCTTTATAATAGAAGTAATCGTTATAATTATTACAATAATACTTTTGCATTATCAATTACCAGCAATGCTGTCAAGTATTATTATAATTATTGTCATAATTATTTCTATTATGTACTAGGAGTGAATTAGAACATTTATTATTATTATTATTATTATTATTATTATTATTATTATTATTATTATTATTAGCCAAGCTTCAACCCTAGTGAGAAAAGCAAGATGCTATAAGCTAAAGGGTTACAATAGGGAAAAAATAGCTCAGTGAGGAAAGGAAATAAGGAAATAAATAAATGATGAGAACAAATTAACAATATATCATTCTAAAAACAGTAACAGCGTCAAAACAGATATGTCCTATATAAACTATTAACAACGTCAAAAACAGATATGTCATATATAAACACTAAAAAGATTCAAGTCAGCCTGGTCAACATAAAAACATTTGCTCCAACTTTGAACTTCTGAAGTTCTACTGATTCAACTACCGAATTAGGAAGATCATTCCACAACTTGGTAACAGCTGGAATAAAACTTCTAGAATACTGTGTAGTAATGAGTCTCATGATGGAGAAGGCCTGGCTATTAGAATAAACTGCCTGCCTAGTATTACGAACAGGATAGAATTGTCCAGGGAGATCTGAATATAAAGGATGGTCAGAGTTATGAAAAATCTTATGCAACATGCATAATGAACTAATTAAACGACGGTGCCAAAGATTAATATCTAGATCAGGAATAAGAAATTTAATAGACTGCAAGTTTCTGTCCAACAAATTAAGATGAGAATCAGCAACTGAAAACCAGACTGGAGAATAATACTCAAAACAAGGTAGAATGAAAGAATTTAAACACTTCTTCAGAATAGATTGATCACCAAAAATATTGTCAGACTTTCTCAATAAGCTAATTTTTTTTTGTACGATTGAAGAAGACATAGACCTAATGTGTTTCTCAAAATTAATTAGCTGTCGAGAATCACACCTAAAATTTTAAGTCATACAAATTTAAAGAAACATTATCAATACTGGGGTCCGGATTGACCTTAATATCTCTTTCAAAAGACATTTTCTTTTTTTATGTCGATCTGGACTTCGGTAACAATCTTCGTAATTATATGGTTGAAAACGAGAATTTTTTCCTGGTGATTTCAAGGTTTAGTTCAGGTCAAAGGTTGCAACAGTACTGCGCTATGTAATCGCTAGTCCAATTCAAAGGTTACAGCAGTACTGCGCTATTTAATCGCTGGGATTGGGAAAGGAATTAATTCTGTAAATAGCAAAGGTTGATATAGAGTATAAGAATTAGGTGGAAGAAACCATAATTATTTAGTTTTTAATTATTACTTCAATGCTATTGTAACTTTGGCCAGACGCTGTACAGGTGATTTCAATTCTATTTTATTATTACTGGATTAGAGTCTACAGTACATAAGTAATTAACTAGATGCAATGAAGAATTCTTGATAGAATCAATAAATTTTATTCTATTTTAACGTAATCCATGAATAAATTATTAGTTCTAAAAATTATTTATTAACAAAATCTAAAGTAGCTTCTATATTATTATTTTTCTAAGTTATTAAAGCAACAGACATTAAATTGAAGTTTATACAAGAGTTTAAATCCATGGAAAATTTATTTATAAATGATTATGAATTTGATCCAATTGAAAGGAAATATTCTGAGAATTTGATTTTCCCAAAAGTTCTTTTCTATTCATAAAATTCTTCCTTCAAAATTTATGATTTTAACAGCTCATGTTTCGGTATGTTATTACATCCGCCAACGAAGTTAGAAGGAGGTTATGTTTTACCCCCTGTTTGTGCATGCGTGTGTGTTTGTTTGTGAACAGCTTCTTAGCCACAATTTTAATCGTAGAGTAATGAAACTTGCAAGGATTAACTGACATCTGAAAAGCTGAAAATTATAAAATTTTGGAAAGTTAAGGTCAAAGGTCAAGATCACGGTCGAGCAAAAGGTTCAGAAAAAAGCTGCCGCGGCTACAACTCTAGGTGAAAAAGCAGGATGTTATAAGCCCAAGGGCTCCAAAAGAGAAAATAGCCCAGTTAGGAAAGGAAATAAGTAAATAAACCACAAGAGATGTTTTAAAATAATAACATATGTGTGTGTGTGTGTGTTTGTGATTCATAGACAGCTTACCTGCACTTATCATTTATAGATACCTTTCGGTCATAATTTATTCCCAAAAAAGAGTGAATTCGTTATTCATGAGTTTTTTATGATAAGATTATATATACATTTATATATATATATATATATATATATATATATATATATATATATATATATATATATATAAATATGTGTGTGAAGAATGTGAGTGTATGTATACTGGTTGACTTTTTCGTCATTATATATTAAATCTATCTATTCCCAATCCCGTTGCATTAAATAATCCCGTTGACCAATACGGAATGGTCAAAAGAAAAAAAAAATGTATCCTATTTTTTGTTATTAAATAAAGACAATTATCTCCTAAACGATCCTATTCACAACACGCGTCACAAGGTCCTACAGCCGGATCTGCCAGTGACTAGACAGTTATGGGCTATAGCAAGGTCTATGGAATAAATATACAGACCTTGGGGCTACAGCTACCCTGGCCCTTGAGGAAGTATCACGTGTGTGTACGCAGTTTACGAGGTGGAGAAGAAGGAATGTCGTTGTAGCGTAGATTTCGGGGGATTGACATATGCGTGTATTGTTTTTTTTATCATTTATTTGCCCTGGCAAGGATTAGAACCTTAGTGCCAAGGAGGAATAAGGGTAAATATTTGGCCTATGTATATATATATATATATATATATATATATATATATATATATATATATATATATATATATATATATATATATATATATATAATGTGTGTGTATAATATATACCTATATATATATACACACACACACACACACACACACACACACACACACACACACAATATATATATATATATATATATATATATATATATATATATATATATATATATATATATATATATATATATATATATATTATACTCTTGCAAAGTGAACAGTTCATGAAGGGTGATTAGTTGCCTGTAGGTATTTATAAAGTTGTGCTGCTCTAATGCATTCGCTGTATTTTCGTAACCGATTGAGCAAAGTACTTTGCACGTGAAATACTTACAACTACAACCGAAGCGGCTAGTAGTAAGCATTTCATGAATGGGAGAAATCTGTGAATGGGCGGTTGCATATAATTAAATTTTTGGCGTTACGGCAAACGGTGTCCTGTAGATTCTTTTTGCAGTTTTCTGAAACTATTACTGGAAAGGTAGACTAACTTATGGGATATTTCCCTAATCACCTGACTGATTGAATAATTGATATTTCATCTTATAAGGAATTACAATGATTTATTACCTGAATGGAATAATCCATATTCTAAGCGAAAGGGATTTTAAGTGTAATGATTTAGTGATAGATGTTTCAACCCATTTTTATTGATTGATTGATTGGCCGAATTAGGCTTTATTGACTGACTGATTGAATGACTAATATCTAAGGCGGTAAGGGTGTGTTAGCTGACGTTATGAAACGTCATATTTCAGTCGATAGATTTATTGGGACCTTGGATGAACAACTTATTTTTATTAAAGGATTTAATGGCTGATGTTGTAGGTAACGTAAATTTAACATCAAACCATTCGCTGCAAGTCTGAATTTCTCACATTTGCGAGAAGAGAGAAGAATAACGTAAAGGGAAGAGAAATTGTAACCAGTAATTTCAGTCAATTGATGTTTTCTTATTATTCTTCCTCTTCATCTTTTCATTGATGCTTATAATTAGAACCTGACACTTATCTTGTCAAGATTCACGTTAAAGAATAATGATGTTGGTCTGTTTAGGGATGCTGTGCTTGACCTCTGGCGTTGCCCATTTTTGTATTTGATATTAGAAAACATAGGCATGTATGCACACATGCACACGTATATACATGTTTATATATAATATATATATGTAGGCATATAAACATATATTTATACGTACACACGCACGCACATACACACACACATATATGTATATATATATGTGTGTGTGTGTGTGTGTAGAGAGAGAGAGAGAGAGAGAGAGAACATTAATGGCATATAATTGACCAATCCATTGTACCAATTTTAGAACGAATCTATAATAAATTATTTATAATCTATAACCAATATGTGAACAAACCTAAGATATCGGGACCGCGGACTGTAACTGTAATATCTCAGAAAGCAAAGGTTGCAAAATGCAGACTGGGACTGTGATATCTCAGAAAGCAAAGGTTGCGAAATGCGGACTGTAACTGTAATATCTCAGAAAGCAAAGGTTGCGAAATGCGGACTGTAACTGTGATATTTCAGAAAGCAATTTTGCAAAATGCAGACTGTAACTGTGATATCTCAGAAAGCAAAGGTTGCGATATGCGGACTGAAACTGTGATATCTCAGCAAGCAAAGGTTGCGAAATGCGGACTGTAACTGTGATATCTCAGAAAGCAAAGGTTGCGAAATGCAGACTGTAACTGTGATATCTCAGAAAGCAAAGTTTGCGAAATGCGGACTGAAACTGTGATATCTCAGCAAGCAAAGGTTGTGAAATGCAGACTGTAACTGTAATATCTCAGAAAGCAAAGTTTGCGAAATGCAGACTGTAACTGTGATATCTCAGAAAGCAAAGGTTGCGAAATGCGGACTGTAACTGTAATATCTCAGAAAGCAAAGGTTGCGAAATGCGGACTGTAACTGTGATATCTCAGAAAGCAATTTTGCAAAATGCAGACTGTAACTGTGATATCTCAGAAAGCAAAGGTTGCGATATGCGGACTGAAACTGTGATATCTCAGCAAGCAAAGGTTGCGAAATGTGGACTGTAACTGTGATATCTCAGAAAGCAATTTTGCAAAATGCAGACTGTAACTGTGATATCTCAGAAAGCAAAGTTTGCGAAATGCAGACTGAAACTGTGATATCTCAGCAAGCAAAGGTTGCGAAATGCGGACTGTAACTGTAATATCTCAGAAAGCAAAGTTTGCAAAATGCGGACTGAAACTGTGATATCTCAGCAAGCAAAGGTTGCGAAATGCGGACTGTAACTGTGATATCTCAGAAAGCAAAGTTTGCGAAATGCGGACTGAAACTGTGATATCTCAGCAAGCAAAGGTTGCGAAATGCGGACTGTAACTGTAATATCTCAGAAAGCAAAGGTTGCGAAAAGCGGACTGTAACTGTGATATCTCAGAAAGCAAAGGTTGCGAAATGCGGACTGTAACTGTAATATCTCAGAGAGCAAAGGTTGCGAAATGCGGACTGTAACTGTAATATCTCAGAGAGCAAAGGTTGCGAAATGCGGACTGAAACTGTGATATCTCAGAAAGCAAAGGTTGCGAAATGCAGACTGTAACTGTAATATCTCAGAAAGCATTTTTGCAAAATGCAGACTGTAACTGTGATATCTCAGCAAGCAAAGGTTGCGAAAGGCGGACTGAAACTGTGATATCTCAGAAAGCAAAGGTTGCAAAATGTGGACTGTAACTGTAATATCTCAGAAAGCAAAGGTTGCGAAATGCTGACTGTAACTGTGATATCTCAGAAAGCATTTTTGCAAAATGCAGACTGTAACTGTGATATCTCAGCAAGCAAAGGTTGCGAAAGGCGGACTGAAACTGTGATATCTCAGAAAGCAAAGGTTGCAAAATGTGGACTGTAACTGTAATATCTCAGAAAGCAAAGGTTGCGAAATGCTGACTGTAACTGTGATATCTCAGAAAGCAAAGGTTGCGAAATGCGGACTGTAACTGTAATATCTCAGAAAGCAAAGGTTGCAAAATGTGGACTGTAACTGTAATATCTCAGAAAGCAAAGATTGCGAAATGCGGACTGTAACTGTGATATCTCAGAAAGCAATTTTGCAAAATGCAGACTGTAACTGTGATATCTCAGAAAGCAAAGGTTGCGATATGCGGACTGAAACTGTGATATCTCAGCAAGCAAAGGTTGCGAAATGCGGACTGTAACTGTGATATCTCAGAAAGCAAAGGTTGCGAAATGCAGACTGTAACTGTGATATCTCAGAAAGCAAAGTTTGCGAAATGCGGACTGTAACTGTGATATCTCAGAAAGCAAAGGTTGCGAAATGCGGACTGTAACTGTGATATCTCAGAAAGCAAAGGTTGCGAAATGCGGACTGTAACTGTAATATCTCAGAAAGCAAAGGTTGCGAAATGCGGACTGTAACTGTGATATCTCAGAAAGCAATTTTGAAAAATGCAGACTGTAACTGTGATATCTCAGAAAGCAAAGGTTGCGATATGCTGACTGAAACTGTGATATCTCAGCAAGCAAAGGTTGCGAAATGTGGACTGTAACTGTGATATCTCAGAAAGCAATTTTGCAAAATGCAGACTGAAACTGTGATATCTCAGCAAGCAAAGGTTGCGAAATGCGGACTGTAACTGTAATATCTCAGAAAGCAAAGGTTGCGAAATGCGGACTAAAACTGTGATATCTCAGCAAGCAAAGGTTGCGAAATGCGGACTGTAACTGTGATATCTCAGAAAGCAAAGTTTGCGAAATGCGGACTGAAACTGTGATATCTCAGCAAGCAAAGGTTGCGAAATGCAGACTGTAACTGTAATATCTCGGAAAGCAAAGGTTGCGAAAAGCGGACTGTAACTGTGATATCTCAGAAAGCAAAGGTTGCGAAATGCGGACTCTAACTGTAATATCTCAGAGAGCAAAGGTTGCGAAATGCGGACTGTAACTGTAATATCTCAGAGAGCAAAGGTTGCGAAATGCGGACTGAAACTGTGATATCTCAGAAAGCAAAGGTTGCGAAATGCAGACTGTAACTGTAATATCTCAGAAAGCAAAGGTTGCAAAATGTGGACTGTAACTGTAATATCTCAGCAAGCAAAGATTGCGAAATGCTGACTGTAACTGTGATATCTCAGAAAGCATTTTTGCAAAATGCAGACTGTAACTGTGATATCTCAGCAAGCAAAGGTTGCGAAAGGCGGACTGAAACTGTGATATCTCAGAAAGCAAAGGTTGCAAAATGTGGACTGTAACTGTAATATCTCAGAAAGCAAAGGTTGCGAAATGCTGACTGTAACTGTGATATCTCAGAAAGCAAAGGTTGCGAAATAGGGACTGTAACTGTAATATCTCAGCAAGAAAAGGTTGCAAAATGCAGACTGTAACTGTAATATCTCAGAAAGCAAAGATTGCGAAATGCGGACTGTAACTGTGATATCTCAGAAAGCAATTTTGCAAAATGCAGACTGAAACTGTGATATCTCAGAAAGCAAAGGTTGCGAAATGCAGACTGTAACTGTAATATCTCAGAAAGCAAAGGTTGCAAAATGTGGACTGTAACTGTAATATCTCAGCAAGCAAAGATTGCAAAATGCTGACTGTAACTGTGATATCTCAGAAAGCATTTTTGCAAAATGCAGACTGTAACTGTGATATCTCAGCAAGCAAAGGTTGCGAAAGGCGGACTGTAAATGTAATATCTCAGAAAGCAAAGGTTGCAAAATGTGGACTGTAACTGTAATATCTCAGAAAGCAAAGGTTGCGAAATGCGGACTGTAACTGTGATATCTCAGAAAGCAATTTTGCAAAATGCAGACTGAAACTGTGATATCTCAGCAAGCAAAGGTTGCGAAATGCGGACTGTAACTGTGATATCTCAGAAAGCAATTTTGCAAAATGCAGACTATAACTGTGATATCTCAGAAAGCAAAGGTTGCGATATGCGGTCTGAAACTGTGATATCTCAGCAAGCAAAGGTTGCGAAATGCAGACTGTAACTGTGATATCTCAGAAAGCAAAGGTTGCGATATGCGGACTGAAACTGTGATATCTCAGCAAGCAAAGGTTGCGAAATGCGGACTGTAACTGTGATATCTCAGAAAGCAATTTTGCAAAATGCGGACTGTAACTGTGATATCTCAGAAAGCAATTTTGCAAAATGTGGACTGTAACTGTAATATCTCAGAAAGCAAAGGTTGTGAAATGCTGACTGTAACTGTGATATCTCAGAATGCAAAGGTTGCAAAATGCGTACTGTAACTGTAATATCTCGGAAAGCAAAGGTTGCGAAATGCAGACTTAAACTGTGATATCTCAGAATGCAAAGGTTGCGAAATGCGGACTGTAACTGTTATATCCCAGAATGCAAAGGTTGCGAAATGCAGACTTAAACTGTGATATCTCAGAATGCAAGGGTTGTGAAATGCGGACTGTAACTGTGATATCTCAGAATGCAAAGGTTGCAAAATACGTACTGTGATTGTAATATCTTAGAAAGCAAAGGTTGGGAAATGCAGACTGAAACTGTGATATCTCAGAATGCAAGGGTTGCGAAATGCGGACTGTAACTGTGATATCTCAGAATGCAAAGGTTGCAAAATGCGTACTGTAACTGTAATATCTCGGAAAGCAAAGGTTGCGAAATGCAGACTTAAACTGTGATATCTCAGAATGCAAAGGTTGCGAAATGCGGACTGTAACTGTTATATCCCAGAATGCAAAGGTTGCGAAATGCAGACTTAAACTGTGATATCTCAGAATGCAAGGGTTGTGAAATGCGGACTGTAACTGTGATATCTCAGAATGCAAAGGTTGCAAAATGCGTACTGTGATTGTAATATCTTAGAAAGCAAAGGTTGGGAAATGCAGACTGAAACTGTGATATCTCAGAATGCAAGGGTTGCGAAATGCGGACTGTAACTGTGATATCTCAGAATGCAAAGGTTGCAAAATGCGTACTGTAACTGTAATATCTCGGAAAGCAAAGGTTGCGAAATGCAGACTTAAACTGTGATATCTCAGAATGCAAAGGTTGCGAAATGCGGACTGTAACTGTTATATCCCAGAATGCAAAGGTTGCGAAATGCAGACTTAAACTGTGATATCTCAGAATGCAAGGGTTGTGAAATGCGGACTGTAACTGTGATATCTCAGAATGCAAAGGTTGCAAAATGCGTACTGTGATTGTAATATCTTAGAAAGCAAAGGTTGGGAAATGCAGACTGAAACTGTGATATCTCAGAATGCAAGGGTTGCGAAATGCGGACTGTAACTGTGATATCTCAGAATGCAAAGGTTGCGAAATGCAGACTTAAACTGTGATATTTCAGAATGCAAGGGTTGTGAAATGTGGACTGTAACTGTTATATCCGAGAATGCAAAGGTTGCGAAATTTGCATCGCCTTTCCTTTTTCTCTTTCTTCATTAAGAATCATCTTTATCTACCTTGGAATTTCAAGGTTACCTTTTCATAACAATAAATTCTGGGTGTGAAAAGTTCCTTTAAACGAAACAAGGAAATTCACAAGGATTTAATTTATCTTGCTCTCAATATTTAAAAATAAGAATAGCTAGTGTACACGACCCGCCAAACATGATGGCTAAATATTTAGATAGATATGCACACAGACAGATTCAACTCTTCTCACCTCCTCCCTCTCTCAGCAGGGTATGACTACTCTAACTCGCCTCAACGAAAGGGACGGGAGTAGTAATACGCTCAACAATGCCGTTTAGCGTGACCGGAAATAATTATATATATATATATATATATATATATATATATATATATATATATATATATATATATATATATATATATATATAGTTATATATATATATAGTTATATATATATATGTCTCTATATATCTATCTATCTATCTATATATATATACATATACATATATATATATATATATATATATATATATATATATATATATATATATATATATATATATATATATATATATATATATATATATATATATATATACTGTATATATATCTATATCTATATCTGTATCTATATCCATCTATCTATATATACATATATATATATATATATATATATATATATATATATATATATATATATATATATATATATATATATATGTGTGTGTGTGTGTGTGTGTGTGTGTGTGTGTATAAGCAGTACATGTGTGTAAGTGTTTTGATACCTGCTCTTTATTATAAAGAGGAGATTCATTGTTTAATGAATATTTAAGCATAACATTTTTTGAATTATTAATCTTATAGCAATCACTGATAATACAAAACTAATTTGATTTCATAACTTTTTTTGGCAATTTTTCAGTAACCCGTTCTGGTATAAAGAAAAAAAAAAGATAAGAAGAAAAATTAATGCTTTGATGAAACTGAAAACACATCAATAATCTCGAAAATAAATGAAATTTTAAAGCAATTTTTCAATCACCCGTTCTGGGATAAAGAAGAAAAAACTATTGCTTCGAAGAAACTGGGAGCATTATTCGAATTAATGAAAACACAGACGCATCATTATAGTTTTTGTAATTAAGGGTGGTTTGTGTTCCATAAGAGCATCATGGCACCCTTGACCTATGACCTTTGTACTTCCGGACATTCTTTTTTTTTCTTCAATAGCAATTACTGGGTATAATACCACTATAGAAGCAATTTCAACAGAAAAGGTCCTTGACATTTGTCGTTCGTAGAATAATTTACTTTTTTTTAATTTTTCATTTTTGAGTCATTTTTTATTGTTTTTTTTGGTTACAGTTATTAAAAGTCTTTTATTGTTATTCCTTTTATTTGTCATAGTAATTATAATATTTTTTTTTTTTTGGTCAAGGTTAATTCATGAAATAAAGAGGACACAAAAAGTACAAAATCATCCCATATTTTTTTGAGTGACAAGGAAAGTGATGAATGAACTGTTATTAACCCCGGTAAAGATATTAAATGAATATGAAATGGATACTTCATCATGATCATCATCTCCTCCTATACCTATTGACGCAAAGGGCCTCGGTTAGCTTTCCCCAGTCGTCTCTATCTTGAGCTTTTAATTCAATACTTCTCCATTCATCATCTCCTACTTCACGCTTCATAGTCCTCAGCCATGCAGGCCTAGGTCTTCTAATTCTTGTTTTGCCTTGTAGAGCCCAGTTGAAAGGTGGTGAACTAATCTCTGTTGGGGAGGGGGGGGGGGGGGTACGAAGAGCACGCCCAAACCATCTCTATATACCCGTCACCATAATCTCATCCACATATGGCACTCGAGAAATATCTCTGATAGTTTCATTCTAATCCTGTCCTGCCATTTATCTCCCAATATTCTTCTGAGAGCTTTGTTCTTAAATCTACAAAATCTGTTTGAGATTGTTTCATTGTTATACCACGATTCACGTCCATATTTTATTTTGATTATTAAATTCTTCTCTTGTAGTTTATTTCCTTATTTCCTTTCCTCACTGGGATACTTTCCCTGTTGGAGCCCTTGTGCTTACAGCATCTTGCTTTTCCAACTAGGGCTGTAGCTTAGGAAGTAATAATAATAATAATAATAATAATAATACTAAACTCACAAATAGCCTGATTCTTACTTGTATCTTCTTTTTTATATATTCCTAAGACCACTGTGTGTATTATTATTATTATTATTACTACTACTACTACTACTACTACTACTACTACTACTACTACTACTACTACTACTACTACTAGCTAAGCTACAACTCTAGTTTGAAAAGCAAGCTGCTATAAGCCCAGGGGCTCCAATAAGGAAAAATAGCCCTGTTAAGAAAGTAAATGAATAAACGATATAAGAAAAAATTAACAATAAAATATTTTAAAAACAGTAACATCAAAACAGATATGTCATTTATAACTATAAAAAGACTTTTGTCATCCTGTTCAACATAAAAAAACTTTTGAACTTTTGAAGGTCTACTTATTACTTATTCAAGTACCCGATTAGGAAGATCATTCCACAACTTGTCAAAGCTGGAATAAAACTTCTAGACGAAATCTGAGGGCTAAGGAAAAGATTGTGAATTTTGACGTAGTCCTCATTCTGGACGTCAATCTTGAAGGATTAGTATTATTATTATTTTACGCGATCAGTCAAAAATGACGCCCAGATATACTGAGATGCATGTACGCACGCGCGCGCCCAGACGTATTCAATCCTTCCCACCCCCTCCCCCTTCCCTCTAGGGGTACCCTGTCGTACCAGTGTGAGCGTGTCTGGAAATAGATAAATGAATATATATATATATATATATATATATATATATATATATATATATATATATATATATATATATATATATATATATATACATATATATATATATATATATATATATATATATATATATATATATATATATATATATATATATATATATATATATATATATATGCTTGTGTGTGTGCGTGCGTATGAAACCTAACATACACTTCCGTCTCTCTGTCCATGTGTCTGTCTGTCCCTCCCTTTTGCATCCGCCACAAACAGCCTTGCGGAGACCTTGCCAAACCTTCAGTCTCACCTCTCCTCCCCCCCCCCCCCCATACCCCGTTTTCTATGCGGGACCCTTAACTAAACTTTCCGTCTCTATAGTGGTCACATAACATCACGTATCCACTGGGTTTGTTTCTCTCTCTCTCTCTCTCTCTCTCTCTCTCTCTCTCTCTCTCTCTCTCTCTCTCTCTCTCTCTCTCTCTCTCGTGTTTTGCAAATAGTTATATCTATCCTTTTTGATTTAATGTAACTGATATGTTAAGTTACAATTTTTTTTTTATAATATATTTTTGTTAGTAATAATAAAAAACCAATATCATTTTGATTAAAAAAATGGCTCAAGGAATAATATTTATCATTTAAATGTGTGTGTATATATATATAATTCTTAATTTATTCATATATATATATATATATATATATATATATATATATATATATATATATATATATATATATATATATATGTAAATATTGATATGACCAGATGCAAAATAGAGCAAGATGGAAATTCATGAGTCTGGGAACACAGAGAAATGAAGAGAATGCAAAAGTCATCTTCTAAGTAAACGATTAGAGTGTTAGTTTGGAATCCAAAATTACCAAGTCTGAGAATTGTCACATTAAAAATGTCAAATTCAAATTTTGAATTATTTATGCAGTGGTCCCAATTAAAGTGATATCTAAAGAGTCTTTGATTGTATT
This sequence comes from Palaemon carinicauda, assembly GCF_036898095.1. Taxonomy (NCBI): domain Eukaryota; kingdom Metazoa; phylum Arthropoda; class Malacostraca; order Decapoda; family Palaemonidae; genus Palaemon; species Palaemon carinicauda. The sequence goes on from NC_090757.1 coordinate 6,770,633, forward strand.
ATTATTATTATTATTATTATTATTATTATTATTATTATTATTATTATTATTATTAATTGCTAAGCTACAACACAAGTTGGAAAAGCAGGATGCTATAAGCCCAGGGGACCCAACAGGGAAAATAGCCCACTGAAAAATAAAAGATTTTAAGAACAGTAACATTGAAATAAATATCTCACATATAAACTATAAAAACTTTAGCAGGTTCTCGTACCTGGGGTTCACCAACCGCCAGGGACACACGGTAGAGTTTCCTGGGGGTTTTGATATAACGTTCTTATCATTAAGGTTTTCACGAGGGTTTTGTGGGGTTATTTCATAATAAGATCCCAGTTTTTCTTTATTGCAGTACCGACTTATGCATTTATTAAAAGTTAAAGGTGTCTGGTTTCAGTTCCAGTTTCATCAGAATAGGTACTCATCAGAATGTCAGCCGGGCAAGTCCAACGCCCCACTGTGGTGCCCAACCAGAGCAGTAGTCTCTCCAGTAAACAGATTAAACTCACGGGTCCGGGCGAGGCTCGATCTACTGCCATGCCAATGCTAGGCGAATATGTTACCACTGTACTAGCCGTGGAATGGATCATAAATTATATTGATTTACAAACCCGTTCTGTAGTGCTAATTTTAATGTTGGGTGGTGATAGATAACTTGAAGAGTGTTTACTTAACACAGTAGGTCTTTTTAGTTAACTTTAGGATTCTTTTTTACCAAATGCAAGTTACTTGGTAGATTTTAGTGGTCATGGTTAAACAGAGGTACTTGGTTAAATTAAGGGGACTGTGCTAACAAAGTGAACTAGGCTAATTTAAGGGGTCTTGGTTAAACAGGGGTACTTGGTTGAATTAAGGGGACTTGGCTAACAAAAGGGAACTCGGTTAATTTAAGGGGTCTTATATAAACACTGGTACTTGGTTGATTTAAGGGGTCTCAGTTAAGCAGGGCTACTTGGTTGATTTCAGGGGACTTAGTTAACGCAGGAAACTTGGTTGATTTAAATGAACTTAGGAGGAACTTGTTTCATTTAAGATATAATGGAACGGAGAAATACTTAGTTAAATCTGGAAATACATTTCAGACCAAAGGGGAAAGTGAAATGGGATAACATTTTTTAAACTTTTTGGTTTAGTCAAAGTGTACTTGTTTAACTCAGGGGATAATTGTTTGAGGATACACTCTGGATCACTATTCTATCTAATTTCTCTTCCTCTTGTTTTGATATTTATTTTTATAGTTTATATAGGAAAATATTTATTTCAATGGTATTTTTCCTGGTCTCCTTTCCTCACTAGGCTATTTATAGCATCTGTTAGAAAAAACCCTAATTTTTAACGGAAATTCTCCGTAAAATTATACTGTTCTCAATCGTATTTCAGTATAATACAGGCGACCGTAATTTTCCCTTACTTTCTTATTATCTTTTACAGGTTGCTGAGCGTAATATCATTCTTTTACGTCTATATAACAGGTTTTAAAACGGTAAAAATCCTGGGATAAATGTTGCCAGACTTTTACCGTTTTTTTTTTTTTTCATGAGTTTTTTTTTTTTTTTTTTTTTTCCTTTTTTTTTTTTTTTTTTTTTTTTAAGTGTGGTTGATTTGAGCTCATGCGTTGTATATCAGACGGATATGGGAAACTTTAGCCTGTGAAATTGGATAACTTTTTTAACTCCTTACACTTTAGTTTACTCAAGGTGTACTTGTTTAACTCAGGGGATAATTAGCTAACTCGGGTGACATTTAGTTAATTCAATGGGCGTTTATTTATCTCAGAGGATATTTCTTTGAGTTCTCTTGCTTGAGGATACACTCGGGCACACTATTCTATCTTATTTCTATACCTCTTTTTTTCAAGTCTTTATAGTTTATATATAAAATATTTATTCTAATGTTGTTACTGTTTCTTAGAATATTTATTTTAATCGTTCATTACTTTTCTTGTAGTTTGATTATTTCCTTTCCTTCCTGGGCTATTTTCCCTGTTGGAGTCCTCGACCTTATAGCATTCTGCTTTTCCAAATAGGGTTGTAACATAGCAAGTAATAATAATAATAATAATAATAATAATAATAATAATAATAATAATAATAATTTGAGCTCATGTGTTCTATATGATTCGAAACGGATATGAGAAACCTTTGGCCTGTAAATAAAATGGATAGATTGTATTTTCAGATAGTATCATAAAGAAATAAACAGAAAATGAACAGAAATTAGAAATAGCTACGTGGTACCAAACCTTTGTTATCAAACTGAACTAAACCCGTTAACGAAGTCAGCCAGTTTGGAAAATTTTATGAATTCAAACAAGTTTCGATTAACATGAAAAAAAGGCTGCGCTTTAAAAAGAAAAAAAAATGACGCAACAAATTTACTCCCAATCTTATATATAACGAACGTCTCTAATTTACTCCAAAACGAACTACCCCGTTGATAAAGTTAGATAAAGGCAATAAATTTTCGCTTAAAATGCCCCCCAAAAAACCTGCGCTTGAAATGCAAAAAACAAATGACGCAACAAATTTTAATCCAAAACTATAACGAAACCCTCCAATTTATTAAAGAAAAAAAAAAAACTGTCAAGATAAAAATCAAACAGACAGCAACAAAAACATCTAACAGATTCGTCGACTCTTCCAACATCCCTGCCAAAGTTAAATGGATTCATCATATAAATCTCAAAGACTGCGACAACCCGGAAGCACTCTCTCTCTCTCTATCTCTCTCTCTCTCTCTCTCTCTCTCTCTCTCTCTCTCTCTCTCCTTTTTTGCTCCAAAGGTTCGCAGAAAATTGCATAAGAGCGATCTCTTACAGACAACCTGGCGCTTCTGTGCAAAAAAAAAAAAAAAAAAGGTCTTGGGAATCCCATCAATATTTCTTTATTATCATTCACAGTTAATCTTCTCTCGATGAAGACCTTCAGAAAACCCCATTCAGTTGTTGGGACTTCTCTCTCTCTCTCTCTCTCTCTCTCTCTCTCTCTCTCTCTCTCTCTCTCTCTCTCTCTCTCTCTCTCTCTCTCTCTCTCTCTCATAGTATTGAAACCCTGTTCTCTCTCCATGTCACAGTATTCTAGACACCACCCCTCTCTCTCTCTCTCTCTCTCTCTCTCTCTCTCTCTCTCTCTCTCTCATAGTATTAGAGACCCTTTCTCCCTCTCTATGTCATAGCATTCGAGACCTCTCTCTCTCTCTCTCTCTCCATGTCATAGCATTCGAGACCCCCCCTCTCTCTCTCTCTCTCTCTCTCTCTCTCCGTCATAGCATTCGAGACCCCCCCCCCTCTCTCTCTCTCTCTCTCTCTCCTCTCATAGTATTGGAACCCTCTCTCTCTCTCTCTCTCTCTCTCTCTCTCTCATAGTATTGGAAACCCTTTCTCTCTCTCCATGTCATAGCATTCGAGACCCCCTTCTCTCTCTCTCTCTCTCTCTCTCTCTCTCTCCTCCGCTTTACCTCATCTCTACTGGTCCCATAAGGCCGAGGAGGTTAGTGCCGCCAGTGCAGCTATTTATGGCATACAGTATGCATTACTTAAAGGTTTCTGCAACGTTCCTCCATCTATCTACTCTTTTCTTTTATCCTTCTACGATACCTACGCTTTTTATATCTTCCATCATTTATTGTAATGTTACTTGAAATAATTTATTTTTCCTTGTTTTCCGTTCCTAACTGGGCTATTTTTCCTGTTGGAAACCCTGGGCTTATAGCATTCTTATTTTCCAACTAGGGTTGTAGCTTAGCAAGTAATAATAATAATATTAATTCTCTCCAGTCTCAATTAACTTTTAATTCATACTGTAACTACAGTTTTTCCACCCAGTTGTATATTGGCACTGAATGGTCTCACAGGCCCCCAGCGCCTGCCAATATAGCCCAAAATCATGGATGCAAAATCTACTTCAACAGCTCATCTGTCTCTCCTGTCCGTCTGTCTGTCTGTCTGTTTATCTGTTCGTCCTGTCCGATGGCCGGCATGCCTCTTATATCACCGATAATTATGTGAGAGACTTATCGCTATCTTGGCCCGTTGCCACTAGACTATCTCTCTCTCTCTCTCTCTCTCTCTCTCTCTCTCTCTCTTTGGGTTTTCCCAGCCAGGGAGATCTTGGAATGCGAAGTATTTTCTTAATTATTTTTTGGAGTATTTGTCCTTTTATTTTTGCTGCGTGAATCAACTTGGATTTCCGGTGTCTATTCTTTTTCGAATTATTGTCCATTCTATATTTTTATCATATGTATAAATGTAATTATATATATGTATATATGTAAATATATATATATATATATATATATATATATTCATACACACATAACAGAGGAAAGGTATTCACTATTTACTTCCTCATTCAAAGATTATTTATCAATAGTTCTAATTATATATATATATATATATATATATTGCTTTAAGTTTTTCTTCACGAATGTCTTTTCATTTGAAGGCTCTTTTATATTTTCGAGGAATAGGTGACATTTTGTTACATACTTTATTTCAGAGTTAGCTTTGTAGAAGTAACTTCAATGTAAGTGAAATAGGTATCCTCTCATTCTTCAAATTGATACTTGTATCTTAGCTATAAACCCACCTCTCTCTCTCTCTCTCTCTCTCTCTCTCTCTCTCTCTATTTTAATCTCACAAGTACTAGGTCTCTGATTTTATCATGGGATAATATATATATATTACGATTATTCTTTCTAAGGTAAAATTTATAAGAGTTTTGAATATATCTTTTATTATTGGAGTGATTTTAGCGTAACCCTTGAATTAGACTTCCAAGTGTTTACCCAATGCAGATAGTGATATTCGGAAAATGTGTGTTATTGTTACGTGTATTTATGGATGTACCTTGCTGTTGTATAGCGTCACAAGCAATATCAAGTACTATTTTATATCGTGATGAAATGTTTGGAAAGCGTTTTGACACAAACATAAATCCAAACGAGCTCATACACAAATACAGTATATATATATATATATATGTGTGTGTGTGTGTATGTATGTAAGATATATATATATATATATATATTATACAGTATGTATGTATATATATATATATTATATATTTATATATATGTATTTATTTATTATTTATTATAATTTCTTTCCGGTGACGCTCAGCTTTCCACTCTGGTGGAGGTGAGAGGAAGTTGTCATACACTGATGAGAGGGGGGGTGTGCATATGTGCGTGTGCATATCTATATAAATATTTAGCAGTCATTTTGACAGGTCGTGTACACTAGTGTATCTATATATGATATATATAATATATATATATATATATATATATATATATTATTAATTGCTAAGCTACAACCCTAGGTGAAAAAGCAGGATGCTATAGGCCCAGGGGCCCCATCAGGGAAAATAGGCCAGTGAGGAAAGGAAACAAGAAAAAAATAAACTTTTGATAACAGTAACTTATATATATATACAGTATATATATATATATATATATATATTATTATTATTATTATTATTATTATTATTATTAATTGCTAAGCTACAACCCTAGCTGGAAAAGCAGGATGCTATAAGCCCAGGGGCCCCATCAGGGAAAATAGCTTAGTGAGAAAAGGAAACATGAAAAAATAAACTGTTTTAATAACAGTAACTTAAATATATATATATATATATATATATACATATAATATATATATATATACATACATATATATATAATATACGTATATATATATATATATATGTATATATATATATATATATGTATATATATAAATATATATATATGTATATATATATATATATATATATATTGTCTCAAGTAAAAACTGGTCTTTCGTAGAAGAAGAAGAAGAAGAAAAATGGTAAAAAGAAGACTATTTCTGATCATCCACTTTTACAGAGTCTAGTTAACCATGTAATCTCAAAAACTTGAAATCCGGCATGACCCGAAGGTGGTTGTAATTGGATCACTCTTCTGACCTATAAACAGGAGGGAATTAAACGGAAGCGATAACTATTAGTATAATTATCATTATTATTATTATTATTATTATTATTATTATTATTGTTATTATTATTATTATTATTATTATTGTTATTATTTTTATTATAGTTATTATTATTATTTTTATTATTATTATTGTTATTATTATTATTGTTGTTGTTGTTATTGTTATTATTTTTATTATTATTATTATTATTATTATTGTTTTAGTTGTTGTGTTGTCGTTGTTAATATTATTTTTATTATTATTATTATTGCTATTATTGTTATTATTATTATTATTGTTTTTGTTGTTGTTGTTATTATTATTATTATCAATTGCTAAGCTACAACCCTAGTTGGAAAAGCAGAATGCTATAAGTCCAGGAGCTCCAACATTGAAAACACCCCGGTAAGGAAAGGAAACAAGGAAAAATAAGAAGAGTAACAACATTAAGATAAATATATCCTATATAAGCTATAAGAACTTTAACAAAACAAGAGGAAGAGAAATAAGATAGAATAGTGTGCCCGAGAGTACCTTCAAGCAAGAGAACTCTAACCAAGACAGTGGAAGACCATAGTACAGAGGCTGTGGCACTACCTAAGACTAGAGAATAATGGTATGATTTTGGAGTGTCTTTCTCCTAGAAGAGCTGAGAATATATATATATATATATATATATATATATATTACTTTTTGTCACGCTAAGCGTCAACCACAACAACAAATGCAGCTGTTTCTAGCCCACTGCAGGACAAAGGCCTCTGAGATGTCCTTATTTATTTCTAGCATTTGGCTTGTTTTCATCACCACTACCGATTGGCGATGGTGGGAAACTTTTGAATAAGCGCTCACAGCAAACCAACCTAGTATGGGTGGCTCTGAACTAATAAAATTTTGTTGCTCATAGCGAATTTCAAACACTTTCATCGTTAAGGTATACCCTCTCAGAAAGTTCTCGTTAAATAGAATTTTTTTATGATGAAATAAAGATTACTTAAATTTGAAAGTAACTAAAGTAATGAAAATAAGTATATTAAATAAGCTGCTATGAAAATAAGTAATAATTTGCTAATATATTAACATCAAAATTTGTGTCTGTGTTATAAAGACTAAGAGAGAAAAATAGGTTTCCAAAACAGACAATAGGTGACACTTAACACGCTCTGTATATCTGAATTACCCCTTAATGATAACTAATCACACTTAATTGGCTAGATATGCCTGACATCTAGCGGTCGTTGCAGGTATTACAACATTTTTGTTTGCTGTTTAGAGTTTATTCATACATTTTCTAAGCATGCGAATATTTTGAACATCAAGTTTTTCATTAGTTGAAATTTGTTAAAGCTGTAAGGATTCTAGATGCAGTTTACCGAAAGTTATCTAAAATTGATATTAAAAAAGGAAGATGAATTGTTAACTTTACTATGAATCTTCCAGAAGAAAGTATTTCCCCAGTGGAAAATAAGTGAATGTAATATTTTATTTTTTATTTATTTTTTTTTTTTTGGTTGGTAAATCTACATTATTTTGCCAAATGCCTCAACATATGTAGGACAAGTGAAAGACTAAAGAATGGTTATTACAATTTTATACTTTTCACTTTACGGGCTGCTTTTCTGGTCCTATACAGCAGGGGAACCATACTCTCTACAGGACCACCTCAGTCATTTTATTAACATTTCACACGACGCATATTGCTCGTTTATTGTTAAATCCTTATTATCAAACCACTTAGAAAACAAGAAAGTTTTTGGTTTCTTCTTGAAAGCCTCAATATCTAAAGTCTTTCGAATGTCTAGTGGGGGCTTATTGTATAGTCTCCGGGCCGCATATTCAAGGCTCTAGAGCCTAGAGTAAACATTCATTTTACTATGGTAGGTTAGCGTGTTTTTCCTTCTTTTCTCTAAGAAGCTGGGCTTTAGTACATACAGAAAATAATGAGTTGAATGGATTCTTCCTTCTATTATTAGTGAGACGAACCTTCCATGTACGAATCAAGTATAAAGTGCTGTAAGAGGACCACTTAAGGAATAACCTGATTTCCTGGGGTGGGTGGGGGGTTAGAGTCCTCAGTGCAACTCAAGTGGTCAACTGTATGTATCAATTATAAGTCTTTGCAGCGTCTTTTCGACCCCTAACTGTACTCCATAATCTCCTTCCTATTAATATTCTCCATATTCATTCTCCTCCCTATTCAGTCTCCTCCCTATTTCCTCTTCTCCATATTTATTCTCCTCCCTATTTAGACTCTTCCCTATATCGTCTTCTCCATATTCTCCTCCCTGTTTTATTTTTCTTTATATAGTCTCCTCCCTGTTTTGTTTTTCTTTATATAGTCTCCTCCCTATTTAGTTTCTTCTCTATTTCGTCCTCTCCCTATTTAGTTTCTCCCCTTTTCGTCTTCTCCTTATTTAGTCTATCCTCTATATAGTCTCATCCCTCTCCCTGCTGTACATGGGCACTGAATGGTCTCCCAGGACCCAGTGCTGGGGCTTTCTGACCCATATTCAATGATCCAATGAAATATATTTTTTTATAAAATTTCGAGTTTTTATTTATTAAGCAAAAGCGTAAGTAGATGATAAAGAACTTAATTCACTTACAAGTCCACCAGGAAAAGTCCACGAAGAATCCGCATTTTATACGCGAAGGTGAAGTATGCGTACGACAGTAGCGCTCTCTCTCTCTCTCTCTCTCTCTCTCTCTCTCTCCATTGTTTAAGAGAACAAGAACAGGGCGTTGTAGACTCTCTCTCTCTCTCTCTCTCTCTCTCTCTCTCCATTATTTAGAGAGAGCAGCAGCAAGACTGCTGTGTACACTGACTCTCTCTCTCTCTCTCTCTCTCTCTCTCTCTCTCCATTATTTAGAGAGAGCAGGAGCAAGACTGCTGTGTAGACTCCTCTCTCTCTCTCTCTCTCTCTCTCTCTCTCTCTCATTTTTTATAGAGAACAAGAGCAAGGATCTTCAGACCACTCACATATGTATGCAAATGGAGTATGCTCTCTCATTGAGGGGTTCCAGAAATCCTCCATATCCCGTTACGCGTCAGCATCACCGACAGTCCGTTTATCCGCAAGTGTTTTAAGGAGCCTTGGGTTAATTCTCGCTTTTGTTAGGAATATTAATGAGGGTAAAACAAAACAAAAAACGCTTGGACCTTGATGGGGCATCTGAAGGGAACAGGATGTCTAGATGGACAACTGGGAAGAAGAGGAGGAGGAGGAGGGAGAAGAAATAATAAATGGATAACAAAAGATGGTGAATTAAAGTCGATCTATATGGATCAAAAGGAGCCTATATTATCATTATTCTTATTATTATTATTATTATTATTATTATTATTACTACTACTACTACTCGCAAAGCTACAGCCCTAGTTGGAAAAGCAGTATGCTATAAGCCCAAGGGCCCCATCAGGGAAAATAGCCCAGTGGAGAAAGGAAACAAGGAAAAATAAAATATTTTAAGAACAGTAACAAAAAAAAAATATTCATTGAATGTCTATGAATAGATTATATTCACATCTATGAAGATAAGCTAAATGTGTTTAGAAAAAACTTAAATGACGTCACGTCAAAGACATGAGACCAGAAAAATTACTTTGATGACAATTATTTATCAATTATGCTGTTTAGTTCTTGCTAAATGGAAATGTATAGATTATTCATATGAATATGTATTATATTATTCTTTGATATGGATATTTGGATTCATATTTATCTCTCTCTCTCTCTCTCTCTCTCTCTCTCTCTCCACTTTTTAAAAAGAATAAGAGTCCATTATTTAGAGAGAATAGGGGCAAGGCTGCGTAGAATTGCTCGCTCTCTCATATATATATATATATATATGTGTGTGTGTGTGTGTGTGTGTATGTGTGTGTGTTCCAGCATACCATTAATCAGCAATATACACCAAGCTTCAATAAACAGTGTGAACATTACAAACTCCGAGTCAAAACTAATAAGAATTTGTTTACAGTTCACGAAATCTCAGCATGGACTCTTGCAAGGAAGAGAAGGGTGGTGGTGGGGCGGGGGTGCCGTCCCTGAAACCACTGTCCCATTACTCCTAAAAGAACCCTACTGAGATCAGTGGTCCTGTAACCAAGTAAATAAAAGTCTTAGTCTCTCTCTCTCTCTCTCTCTCTCTCTCTCTCTCTCTCTATCGATTACATCACTTTCATTATTGCTGGAATGGCGAGCTCTCTTGGTGAAAAAGGCAAATCTGTCTGTTGTTTTCTTCTTTTCAGTTATTCCTTTTTTTTTTGGGGGGGGGGGGGCGGAATTGGAAGAGGGAAGATAATTGCCTTTTGATGCTTAATTACTTATAATGTCTGGAAGCTGGAAGGTCACTTTTAATTATTGCTTCAGATTTTGCGTATGTGCTCTCATGCATGCGTGTATGTTTGTGTGTATGCATTTATGTACTATTGCATGTGTGTGCACACGTTAGGGGTATATGTATATATATAAATATATATATATATATATATATATATATAAAATGTCTTGAAGTAAGGGTTCTTCTTCATCACTTTCGATTACTGTAGAGAGAGAGAGAGAGAGAGAGAGAGAGAGAGAGAGGGAGAGAGAGAGAGAGTTATTCATTATTCTCTGATACCCCAAGGAACGTCATCACTGTTGCTTACTAATGAACTCGCTGAAAACTTCGTTGCATTCTCTCTCTCTCTCTCTCTCTCTCTCTCTCTCTCGTACCCTCTTAGATATATTTCTTTATTATAATAAATTTTGCACGTTTATTTTGCATGGGTCTGCTAATACGAAGACCTTTTAGATTTGGCGTGTGTATTTTTTACCTTTATTTTTTTTTTATTTTAGCGGAAATTAGAGGGTGTGTGTGTGTGTGTGTTACTAAGCACTTATGACTAATTTATCATATTTATATCAGTTGCATAAAGAGTTTTTGTTTGTGTATGTGCGCGCGGAGGACTGAATATATGTTTAAAATCAAGGTATTTTTTTTATGATCAACTCTACAGAAAGGGAGGATCCTACTATTCTCCGTTAACGCATGTGTCAGGGGTTCGAATCCCGCTCAAGTTGGATAGTTTCTTTAGTGGCTGCAACTTCACTATCCCTGTGAACTACGAATGAATCATCAGCAGCCTTTGCCTGACCTCTCCGGTCCTAGCGTGGGTGGAGAGGGGGCTGTGGCGCCGATCATATGAATATATGGTCAGTCTCTAGGGCATTGTCACTGTCCCTTGCCTCTGTCATCCATGAGCAACCTTTAAAATGTCGAATGTATATGGATGGTTTGCCCTTAGAATGCAATTTTATTCAATACAGAGTTATGTTAATCATTTTTAGGGAGTATTCGTCAGGATTTTTCAATAACCTCCCCTTGGCTGGTGGAAACCAGTCAATCATCCTGTCAATTCTCAGGATCAATTTTCTGTACAAGTATGTCTTAAAATTATTTCCTCATTTTCCTCAAGTCATCTCTCTTAGCCATTTCCTTCAGAGCACCCCCAACCCCTTCTCGAAGCTGCAGGCAAGTCTGCAGCTCCTTGAGCAGGTCTTCTGAAAGCTATTTAACTTTCAAAAGGACATTGCTTTTATGGTTTTAAATTAAATTTCCTTAAATTGTTTATTTATAAGAAACGATATCAGCATCAATGAAGTTATATGTCAGGATCCCAGCAAATTTAAAATCAATCAATCTTTGTATAAATAACTAAAAACGCCTGTTAGTTATAATGTCTATTGCCTCGTCTTCTTTATTGTATGGGGTATAAGGGATCTCCAGCTTATATTATTCTATTCAGTGTCATACGACAACTATGAAATAGTATCATGGCTTGGATATTCTATCACGCAAGAGATGGAAAGAAAAATAGTTTTTTTAGACTAATAAAACTTATTAAATGGATAGTCTTTCCACAGAGAAAAATCATTTTCTTTTTATCTCAGAATATTTGATATGCTTACATATGCTATTTTTTCATTATCTTCAGTTAATATTCTTCGTTTCTCATGATGTTCTTTCCTCATTGCATTATTTTGTTTTTTTACTCTTACGATAAAAAAAATGAGGGTTCTTACTATTCTATCTTGTTCCTTATTGATTTATTTACTCTACATCTTTCTATTTCCTTGTTCATCTTTCTATTTCCTTCTTCATATATTTAATCTCCATCTTATTTCCTTATTTATTTATTTACTCTATTTGTCTGTTCTTGATTACATTTCCTATCCATACTTATTTGCTTCTGTCGTATTTTCCCTTTTACTAAAATCATCATGATATTAGTTGCTTCTCTTTCTTAATCTATGCAGAAATTCCTAGATTTATAACTGTTATTATTAATATTACTTGCTAAGCAGCCACCCTAGTTGGAAAAGCAGGATGCTATAAGGCCAGAGGCTCCAACAGGGAAAATAGCCCAGTGAGTAAAAAATCAAATATTTTAAGAACAGTAACCATAAAATAAATATCTCCTATATAAACTATAAAAACTTTAACAAAACAAGAGAAAGAGAAATTAGATTGAATAGTGTGGCCGAGTGTACCCGTAAGCGGGAGAACTCTAACCCAAGACCGTGGAAGTCATTCTTATTCTTCGCTCTATATCATTCCTAGACACATAAGTACAAAATTCCTTTATCCAGACTCGAATCCCTGTGTAAAGGAAGACTTGATTTGTTTCATTTCAGATTCGTCATTTAAAAGTTTCAGTGGAAAGTCTTTGCTCTTCTATGAACACTAATCTTTTGACTTTCTCCTCTGTTATTTTTGGCTCCTCCTTTTTTCCTCTCTTAACCACTTTTCATCCCATTCCTTCGCCACCTCCTCTTCTTCTTTTCTCTGTTTCCTTACCAAGCTTATTTTGTTTTTACCTGTGTCGTAGAACCCATCTATTAAGACGCAGGTTTTTCGAGTCATAACTATCCTTTTAAGGGGATATATATATATATATATATATATATGTATGTATGTATATATGTGTGTATGTATATATATATATTGTATGTATATATATATGTATATATATGTATGTATAAGTATATATATATGTATATATATGTGTATATGTGTCTGTGTATGTGTATATATATGTCTGTGTATATATATATATATATATATATATTATATATACTGTATATATAGATAGATAGATAGATGGATATATGTGTGAGTGTGGTTCTTCACAAACAATTGGTTGACTCATCAACCTTTTTCCCATCACCAGTTCCATCACACTATTAAGCTTTGGAACTCTCTTCCCTACGTTTATCCTTGACTTGTTTTTCCTCAACTTGTTTTTTTCTTGACCTTGTTTTTTCTTAACTTTTCTCAAAAGAAAAAGAAAAAAACTGCTACTTCCCGTTAGTAATTTTCCCCCGAGACCTCGGAAAAGAGGAATGACCCCCGAGGCGGATGCAAAAATGGGATTCCTCATTGGGATCTGTGTTCGTGCGTATGTGCGTGCAAGTTCACGCTCCTGGTATAGATGTCGAGAAGAAGCGGTGCCAAGGGTAGTTGGGGGCACTAGGGATAAAGGGAAAAGGTCATGGCTCCTTGGCTTGGGTCGCCATCTTGCTAGGAGAAACCTTTGATCTCGATACTGCTTTAGGGTAGGTCATGAAAAGAGAGAGAGAGAGAGAGAGAGAGAGAGAGAGAGAGAGAGAGAGAAGTTTCCACTGAAGTTATGCGAGTCATAAACGGATGTTTTAAAAAAGCTTGTCATTTAAATGCTGTCCATGGATCACGTGCGCCCACGAGAACAGGAATTTCAAAAAGGCGGATGCTATAAAGGGTCTTTGGGAGGATAGGTCAGTATGTAGAGGGGGAGGGAGGGGGAGGGGGAATAAGGGGCTTACCGAGAGGCGGGCGGGGTGGGGGGGGGGGGGGGGGGGCAGGGAATGAAATATCAAACGAACAAAAGGAAATTAAAAACAAAGTATTATTTTTCCTCCCTGTGTTATATAATTGCATCCTACTTGGCTTCACTCCCAGGGAAGGTAGTCATCATTTTTAATATGTCAAAATAGAACAAGAAAAGATTAAGAGGTTCTTTGTTTTAGGAAGACATCTCTCTCTCTCTCTCTCTCTCTCTCTCTCTCTCTCTCTCCTTGCTTCCATGTCTACATTTTTCATAGAAATGCTTTATTGCAAGATTTTTTAACTCTTACGTTAACAAGACCTTTTTTTATTTCCGCCGTTCTAAGTCTATTCTTATGGAGTTAGTCTTCTTTTAAAGTCTCTTTTGAGTCTTTTTAATGTCTTTTCTCATATATTATTAATACTGCAGATACCTGATTGTTACCACTTGTCTCTTGAAATTCTGTTTTACTGGACACGCTTTTCACATGAAGATTTCGTAAATTATGTTTACATGGCAATTTAAAGTTTAGTTTTCGATAGACTGGCTTTTAAAGAGGCATGAAATACTTAAGTCTTATTTTAGTTAGACTGATTTTCAAAGTATGAATTTTGATGGAAGATTGTTTTAAAACATGGTTTTTAAAGTTTAGTGTTCGAAGGACCGACTATTAAAGAGGAATTTGAATTATCAATTATTAAAGTTTTTTTTTTTAGTTGGACTGACTTTCAAAGTTTGGATTTCGAAGGCGTGTTTTCCAAATAGGAAGGAAAGACATAATCTTAAAGTACAACATTTTAAAGACTTTGCTTTAAACTAATTTTCTCGGTATATTTGCTCATGAAGTCTTGATATAGAAAGACTGGGTTTTTAGATCTGTATTTTTAAAGGCTTTTAATTTGGCAAGGAAAGACTAGATAGAATTGATATGAGAACCGTATTTGTATGCATACATTAAGACTTTTAAAGGCTTAAAGGCTAGCCATGAATGGCAGGGGCAAGGGACAGTGAGATTGCTCTATCGAGTAGGACAATACCTAGAAAATTAACTTATATAAATATGATCAGCAACCAAGACCGCTTTCCACTCAAGGTATGACCAAGGAGAGCCAGGCAATGGCTGCTGATGACTCAGCAGATAGACCTATAGGCTCCCCCAAATCCGCAGGTCACAATGATGGTGAGGTTGCAGCGGTCAAAGAAGATGAAGAATTTGAGAGGGACTCGAACTCCAGGCTGGCATTCACCAGTCAGGGATGTTACCGCATCGATCACCACAATCCTGGACAGAGTATTTCTGACATGTGCATCTGGAGAGCCGAGGGAGGAGGAGGGGGAGTAGGAGGCCTATAATCAGTCGGCAATTAACCAGGCAATGCTAATCGGCAATTATCGCAAGACGCTCAGGAATGAAGTTCTGAATGCATATCCATGAAGTTGGATGAATCAAGGATGCTCACCCTTGCATTTGCATGAGCTTTGGATGACTTTGGATGAGCTCGAGGGTACGTACACATGGCAATGAAAGCTTTCTCTCTCTCTCTCTCTCTCTCTCTCTCTCTCTCTCTCTCTCTCAAAATTGACCAGAATGTTGAGAAACTTGATACTATGCCTCTCTCTCTCTCTCTCTCTCTCTCTCTCTCTCTCTCTCAAAACTGATTAGAATATAGAGAAACTTGATAGGGGAACGTCGCTGCTTAACATTCTGTTGGACAGACGTTCGAGACCTTTTTGGACCCATTCAAGCTCGATAGATTTTTGTAGCGTCTGCAACTTCACCATCCCTATGAGCAAGGGATTGATGTGTTTTGGGGAGCCCACAGTTATACTTGCTGAGTCATCAGCAGCTAATGCCTGGACCTCACTGGTCCTAGTTTAATGAAGAGAGGGCATGGGCGCTGATCATATGTGTATATGGTCAGTCTCTAGGGCATTGTTCTGCATCTTGTTTCTTCCATTCATGAGTGAACGTTAAACTTTGAAGAATCACTTTATATGTAGAAAGGTAGAACTTTCCCGTTACTGTTATAATGATAATGATGAGAATAATTATCATTATTTGTATTGTTATTCATCATTATAACTATTAATAATCCTACTATTATTATTGTTGTTGCTGATGTTTTCATTATAAATATGGTAACAAAAGCTGTAAAATATGATTATATTATTTTTCACTCAGGAAGATAGTAAAGTAGAATTCTTTGTATTAACACAAATACAGATACAATTTTAATTATTTTTTGAAGAGAAAAAACCGATTACTCAGTTTTACTTTTATAACTGACAGCCAATTAAGCGAACATTTACCATTATTTATAAGCAAAATATATCACCCATGTTCTTTTTTTTCTCATCACCCAATAAGAACAAATTCCCAAAACTGGATAGCGGATCTTGGATAGTGGATAGCCGCTAGTCTCGGATAGGTATTGTGGTAATCCCGGGTTCATGTAAAGTGCATTCATCATGCGTTTGCCGGACTAACATTTTCCTCCAACGTCATGTGATTCCGGTTAGTTGCCATACGGGGTTTTATAAAGTGCTGTCTGTATATACACACACACATACACACAAACACATGTACGCACACACACACACACTCATTCACTATTTCTCACATCAAACATGCACACGTATTTATTTGTGTGTATATATATATATATATATATATATACAGTATATATATGCATGTATATATACACTATATATTCACATATATATGTATATGGACACAGTATATATATATGTATATATATTTATAGTATATATATGTATATATATATATATATATATATATAATGTATATTTATAGGTATATATACACACATTTGCCTGCACCTTTCCTTCCTTTTTGAGTTTATTACACCATTAGGGTACATCCCACCGACCACGGAACAATTCATGGAAGGTTAGGTTAATTGTCCAAGAATATTTTTTGGATGTGGGGTGGGGGGGGGGGGGGCAGTGACCCAAGTGGGCTGTAGGCTGGTAGTAGACTTCTGATAACATTTGCGACAAGTATCATTGACCCACTCCTCATATAACCACCATCTCTTCTTCTTCTTCCTCACCTTTATCCCTACATTAAGGGGTTGGTTGCCTGATGCACCCTCTCCAATGCCTTCCATCAAAGGCATCCTCTTCCACTAAACCTTTTATCTCCATATCATCTTTCACCTTATCTCCCCATCTAATTTTTCCTTTTCCCCACTGTTATCCCTACATTAAGGGGTCGGTTGCCTGATGCGCCCTCTCCAATGTCTTCGATCAAAAGCATCCTCTTCCACCAAGCCTCTTCTCTCAATATCATCCTTCGCCTTATCTCTCCATCTATTTCTCTGCCTCCTTCTTGATCTTTTCCTCCTTACAGGTTCCTCCTCATCCTCTACCTCTAAAAAACTCTCGTCAACTGAGTATCATCGACACTGTGCGCCACTCACCTGTATCTTGACCGGATTCTCTCGCTCGCTAGATATTGAGATCCTATTTCGTATAATTATACATTTTGCTACATAAGATCTACCTTCCTTCCAATACTTTTTATATCTGCTGATACTCCTCTAATTACTCTTTATGTTGTAACCACATCTATCTTTTCAATCACGCTAAACTTATTAGAATATGATTGAGCCAAATTTCTGGTATGTTCAGTTCTTACATGGCTTATGTCCTGACAGTTTACCCCCCCCCCCTCTCAGGAAACCTATTTGATAATACATAACTTTAGCTTCAAGAGATGTTTCTTTTCCCCTCTTAATGTTTCTGGATATTTTGTTTCCGCCCATGTTCTTGTTTTTGAAATTTCTCTCTTCTCGCGTTTCCTTCTTGTCTCTCCAACCATCCACTAAACTTATTTTGAATACTTAAATTCTTCAATGGCTTCTATTATCCTATCATCCTGACTAACCCTTAAGAAATGTCACTTTACTTTAGCTGTCATTCAATTTCGTGGTGGCCTGGTGGTAGCGTTCTTGGCTGGTGATTACCAGACTGGGGTTCGAGTCCCGCAAACTTGTTAGTTCCTTTGGTCGCCATAACCTCATCATCCTTGTGAGCTAATGATGGGTGGTTTGGGGGAGCCTAGAGCTCTAACTGCTGAGTCATCAGCAGCTATTGCCTGGCCCTCCTTGGTCCTAGCTTGGGTGGAGAGGAGACTTGGGCGGTGATCAT